>NC_066331.1:8323978-8586478 GCF_022539315.1 Serinus canaria | reverse complement strand
GGTAACCCTTGAGAAAAACACAGAACATCTTCAAATCAAGTTATTATTTAGTAGAAATCCAGGTCCCAACTGCTCAAGAGAACATATGGTAATTTTTGCTCAGTTCATTAAATTTTCACACAACCTAGTGATGAAAAAATTTCCTTGTCTGTGTCAGAGCTGATTTTCATCCTTTTCTCTGGATCAGGGCTCACACAAAGATCTTTTCCTGTGTTTTAAGTGTCTCTGTCCAGTAACCTCAGCACAGCCAGCCCCTCTCACAGGCTGGCTTCAAACACACCCCAGCACAAGAGCTTCAAAGCCACAGGGCTTGTCTGCCTTGCAAGGAATCAATATATTACCTGACCAGTTTAGAGAGCTAATTACCATTCATCATTTCATTTCACAGACTCTGAAGTGCAGCTGTAATCCAAAAGTCCCATCAAGTGCTGATACAGTATTGGTGCCACACATGATGGGCCCCAGACAAACCCTCTGGGTGAAACTAGGTGTACTTAAAGGGTTAAACTTTTACATCATGCATTGACACAGAACCAGTGCAGAATTGAGTACTGAGATTTATTCACAATTCATGGTCATGCTGCACTGGAAAACAAAGCACCAGAATTTGGATACCTCAACATCATCCAGGTATAACCCAGCTGAGACTGCTGCATTTGGGTATCTGCATTCCTCTGGGGGACAGCACAGCCCAGGGCTGCCCAGGCCCTTGGCCACAGGACACACACAGGTGCTGTGGCTGAGGGAGCCCTCCTGCAGCAGGCAAAGGGACTTCACAACACGCTGGAGCAGCCTCAGAGGAAAGTACCATAACCCCAGAAATTCAGCAACTGACATGCTCAAGTCAAGAACATCCCACGACAATTTTATTGATTCATTTACCAATTCCTTTCCCACAATCTCTCCAGTTTATCATTTTCTTAAAATCCTTTTATCTCAGCACAAAATTCAAGGGGGAGGTAAAGCTGTAGCCATGTCAGGAGCTTTTCCTGTTGCTGAAGTGACAGTAGCAATAGGAATTATTATGGCATCAAGAAATTCAATCAGGAAATTAAATAGTGCTCTAATTTCAGAAGTGTGGATATTGTCAACATTAATGGACTTTCCAAGTGCAGATTCAAAAGCCAGAATCAAACCTTAGGGAAATATTTCTCTGTATATGAAGCTGCAACAACGTTTTCTGATATATGTTAAAATTTCAATGAAAGCAGGTGAATGGGGAAAGATTAAAAGGAAAGAAAAGTTCTATCCTGTAAAACTGGCACTTGAAAGAGTCCTTTAAAAAACTAAAACATTTTACTCCAAAAAAACTTAACTAAAACATTTTACTCTTAAAAAACAAAAGCTGACCAAGAAAAAAAAACCAAACCAAAAAGACAAGTCTCAGTTACTTAGGTCACTAATGCTAATACATTCTTTGTAGCCACTTGTCATGGTTTTGCATAGGAGACATTTAGGGAAGTGATGGAAAGGTTTGTTATGCAAAACCATAACACCACTACAAGCTCAGTTAGATGCCTGCCTTGTCTTTAAAAAAGAATTCTGCAGCAGACAAATCATCAACAGCTCTGCACTGTGACTACCTCAATAGGTTAAAACCCTTGAGCAGATGGAAGAAATGGTGGATGCAGCTGACACAGGTTATTCTGGACACTGAGCCAGCCATTTCCCTTGCAGGGGGAGCAGAGCAGATTGATTTCAGCCACTGCCCAGCCCATTCCTGGGCTCCCCCAGCAGCACAGGCAGTGAGGCCCTCCAGTGCAGCAGGCAAGCACTGGCCAAAGCACCACCCAGCCCTGGCAGGATCCATCACCTTGAACACACAGCTCAGGGCTCTGCTTTCAGAACAACAAGGCAGCTCTTGTGTAGTTTACTGAAGATTTCCTCAGAAAAGCAAACTGGTTTTGTACCATTGCACCCAGTAAATGCACATAAAAAAATAAGCACACTGTACAAAGAGCAGCAGAGATATAATTTAAACATGCATCCAGCTACAAACCATATATACAGAGAAACAGCCTATACAAACAGAACAGGACCATTTATTACATTACAATTCTGGTGGAGTTTTTGGAGGAAATCACAGCAGATGAACAATGTCAGACTGAAGGAGGTGGATGTTGGTTCTGAAAGTAATCTGGTTTGAAATGTCACACAACACCCCCACCTTTCTCCAGCACACACACCTAGGACACTTCCAGCTACACACAGCTCTTCCCACAACTCCTGGACTCCCTTCCTGTACAGAGGTAGATTTCTGTCGATGTTCTGATATTGCACCACAGTAAATATGGTTCTTATCACAAGGAACAACTTGCAAAGGCTAATTTCTATAATTCAGGGGCATAATCTCATTGTGGGCATTCAGGCAGTGCAGTAAATAAATTCATTTGCACTTGAAAAAAAACCTCCCTCCAAGTGCAATTGTTTGTTATTTAGGTGGAGGTCCAATGGAAAGCTGCAACTTTTAACAGCTCCATACCAAGAGAGCTGTTTGCTGTCTCTCTCCTTTTCAGCCTCCCTGCTCTAGCCAATGCCAGCTCTTGCCCTGCCTCCCCTGATGCTTCATCCCATTCCACTGTGTCCAGGTTACATGTGCATATTAAACACTCACAGGTTTTTTGCAGGATTTCTTACTCATACAAGCAGTAGTAATATTGAAGAAATTTGCAAGAAGATTGATTCAAACTGCATGAAATGGTTAAAAAAGCCCATCCACACTCAGGCTGCATAAGGAAAGCTAGAACTTTGCTAGCTTCAAACAGCCATTAATTGTGAACAGATCTGATGCTATCAGGTAAATCTGAAGAAGTCTGGCAGGAGTCTTAATTTCTTTTGTCCATCACATTCTCGAATAACTCTCTGACAACTGGGGAAGTTGCAGACAAGCTGAATGGCAGTACCACTTCACAATGTCTGATAAATGAATCTCTATAGCATATTTATAAAAGTAAGTGCATCAAAAATCATGATGCCAACATGCCATAACTCTGATGAGCTCACTAGCATTGCTCAGTATTTTTTCTCAGAGGCACCCCAGGAAGTTATTTTTTGCAGAAGTCTTTCAACATGGAGACAAATGAAAGAACAATCTGGGCATGTACCACTCTCAGAGAGAAGCCAAAGAAAGCACCACCACTACTCCTGGCTGCAAGCTTGGCAGAAAACTTAGATGGGAAGAAAGTTCTCTTTTTGTACAAACCAACCTATTTGGAACTATTTTAAATGAACCATTTAGCATCAGCTTCCCAGATTCAGTTTCTGTGAAGCACTCTGTGACACTACATCAGTAAGAAATGGTGGCTAGTTTGGAACTGAGTACTTTTTGCTGAATTATGGATGCAAGGCTTATAGAAATTCATTACATCTCTCCACATACTCACTTGTCCTTTAAAAGGGCCCTTTCCTTACCAGGTAAGCAAGTCCCAAGTTACCTCACACCAACTGCATCAATACTGAAATTCCTGTGTTGACAGGGACTGCAGACCTAGAAGTAAAATCATCTCACCCTCTTGGAGGAGCCCATTTCGTGCAGTGAACCTTCACTTCAGGGAGTAACTTGATCAGGAATTCCACTCCCTGTCCCTGGCAGAAAGGGCTTGTGTACCTTGCAAGATCAGGCTTTAGAATGAAGGAATCCACTGCACGCAGGAAATGACAAACAGTAAAAGTTCAATGACAGTGGCAGGAACCAGGGCTTTTGGAGCCTTGTCTGGTTTTGCAAAGCAATGCTTCTTCCCAAAACAAGCCCCAGCTGGGCAGAGCCTCACTGAGCCAACTGCACAGAGGCTTCCAGTGCTGCCCTGCAGCCCCAGCACTGCTCTGCAGTGGTTACCATTTGATGTCCAAGCTGCTCGTGCTTTGATTCACTGCACTGTAGGTGGTGTGCAGAGTGTCCTGGACCTTCTTGGAGTCCATGCCCTCCAGCCAGTCCTGGTACATCCTCTGCACGTGCAGGTTGGTTTCTGGCAGCCTGACAGGAATGGCAGTGTACACCTCTTCCATCTGGGCAAGGAGGGCTCTGTCTGGTTTGCCATCCTCAGTCTGGGCCTGGCCCTTTCCATTGAGGCACCCTTAGGAAAAAAAAAAAATTTAAAAAGATGGAAGGTGATGGAGATTTGATATGAAAAGAAAGTCTCTGTTAACTCAGAATGCTTTTTTCACACTTCTCCAAAGGAAGCTTTTTTTTAAAACTTCCTCCCAGCGCTGTTACAATTTGTATTTACCTAAAGTGACTCCAATATCAACTTCATCTTAATGGAAATGAGGTTTCCATATCACAAATCTTTCTCTGCATTCTCCATGGTTTTATAATCCTAATTATGTTCCTTGTTTTTTCTTGCCCTTGACAACCACCATTTCAGAGCATCCTCTGAGGTCTGGCAGTGCAGTACTGGCACTTGTTTATAGGTCAGAAGAGAACAAATCACATCGTGACTAATTTTAGAAAACTCAATCATTTTTTGAGCCAACCCTGCACCTGTAATTGGTGTTCTGGACCCTTCAATAAACAGTGGGATTTTAGATTATTAAGAAGAGAATTAAGAGGGAGTGAAATGAAGTGCCTGCCTGTAAGGCAGCTTTCCTTTGAGATTTAAGATACACGTGCAGAACAACTGTGGATCCACAATTATTTTTACCTCCCGGGCAGGCAAGGACTTCGACAAAATGGTAGAAAAACTTTCCTTTTTTCAACTTCAGGACCATGTTTTGGATATTCCTGAAGCCATAAGCTGCTGCAAAACGCAGCACTGTCTCCCCATCCTTTTCAAGGGTAACTTCTTGAAAGTCCTTGTTCCTGTCAAGACACAGAGAGAACATTTTAACCCCCTGCATTCCCAGAGGAACAACCCAACTGTGCCAGTTTGTATTCAGATGCTCCACAGGGAGCAGGACAAGTGGAACAGTGAGATCAAGGTGAACTCTTCCACTTTCTAAACTGAGTTAAGCAGAACTTGGGGTGGAATCTTTGTAATAGAATTCTACTTAATTTTTAAGTGCAGGTAAGGTTTTAATAAAATGAGTACCAGCAGGAGCTGCTTTCCAGTGAGAGACCTGCAGGTTTAGAACAGGTTTATAGCCTGGAACTGCCCATCAGACCAGGTCAGCAGTACCTGCTGCCACTGCAGCACCACCCAAAGCAGGGGAGTTCCTGGGCTGCAGGAATCAGTTCCTTGCCAATGCCCCAAGGCTCTCAGTGCCTCAGGGACTTCTGGACAAAACCCTCAATAAAATGCTTTAACTTTTGTTCAAAGTGCTCAGGCAGCTGGAGCAAGTGACTGCTGTGGGTCCCATCCAGCTGGAAATTCCCTCTTCTGTTCTAGCTCACCCAGCCTACATAACAAGGACACAAAAGTCTAACTTACTTTAGTGCTTTGTAGGTTATCTCCTTGACATCCACGCCAAAAAGCTCCTTTGCAGCATGTTTAAAAATGTGCTCCAGGTAACCATCAGATCTTTTGCCATCATGCCTTACTACATCCCCCTCCTTTAAGTCATCAAACCTTAGGGAACAACAAAATGGAAGATCAACTCCAAAAATTTCACTCTTTCACTTCAATAAAGTAGTGTGTGTCTCCTTTTTGTAGCACTGAGAACACATTACAGTTTTATTTATTACAGCTTAAAAAATGTAAATTACTCAGGACAGCAGTGAGATGATAAAATAAAATCAATTTAAAAAAAAAGATGCAGGGCTTTCCATGTTGAGAATTATCAAGCAACAGTAATTTATAAAAATGAACCTTCATCACAATCTGAAGATTTTTTTAACAACCATTTACTGCTCAAGAGCCATTTTGGGGGAAAATAATTTAAATAAAATTATTTAAATAAATGGTCATTTTTTGAGAGAATAATGTGTGAGAATACAAAACTCCTTCAGAAGTTACAAGTCTTTGCTGACAGTTCTCCTGCTTTAGGAACTGTTTGTCACAGTCTGTAACACTGTGCCAGTAAAAATCACACCACATCAGCAGAGCTGCAGCCAGGTTAGAACAGTGTACACTGAAAATAAGTGCTACACTATGATTCAGGAGAGAAAATGGGAGATCATAGCCCAAGGGCATCTCCTGGAAGTTCACCTCTCCCCATTTAAAAGCAGCTCTGAAGAGCCCACATTCATACAACTGTTTTAATACCCAGCACTTTATCACAAATTGCTGCTGTGCTGGGGCTTGTTTTCAGAGCATGACTTCCAGTTGTTTCAATTTCTCTGCAAGATCTACTTTTAAGACCCCAGAAGAGCAAGAATTTATGTCATTAGGTCTCACAGTTGAACCAGTATTTTCAGATTGGTCCTTTTAAAAATTAATATTATTTTCCAACACAAATTGAGGGCACTTGGCTTGTTCAGCCTGGAGGAGACTGAGGCCAGACCTCACTAGGATCTGCAGCTGCTCCTGAGGGACAGATCTGGTCTCTGCTCTGTGAGGAATGGCTGGAGCTGTGCCAGGGGAGGTTTGGCTGGATCTCAGGGAAGGGGTCTCCCCCAGAGGGTGCTGGGCACTGCCCAGGCTCCCCAGGGAATGGGCACAGCCCTGAGGCTGCCAGGGATGCCCAGGGTGGGCTTGTTGGGGTGTCTGAGCAGGGCCAGGGGCTGCACTGGGTGATCCCTGTGGGCTCCTTCCAGCTGAGGACATTCTCTATTCTATAAATTGAGCTAATGAACCAGCACTAATGAACAGCTTGGCCTTTCACTGGACAGGCTGATACAGAATTAAAAGCCTGTCTCTGTGTGATCCTGATACAGAATTACAGGAGTGTCTCTGTGATTATTCCTGCAAGAACTTTATTCATTCTCATTCTGTGTGACAACCTCAGGTAGAAGCAATCAAAGGAGCTGCACTACAAACACAGCTCTGAGCATGTTCCCACTGACCCGCTCACATTTCTCCCCTCTAGGTCCAAGCAGGATTCTAGCTGGAACTGAAAAGGATTTTTTCAAAACTTCCAGAGCTTTCTGTTTTGTGCAAGACAGCACGTTCATTGCTCCACTAGCAGCCCTTTGGAAAGGTACCAAGGAACATCTGTCACAGCTGAACAAAGATCAGGGAGAGCAGCCTCTGTAACCAAGCCTGAGAATGAAACACCACACAGGCTGCTCCCTGAGCCAAGCATAAGGGATGGAAACAAAACCTCTCCAGTGCTTTGTGTGCTTCTCATCTAAGCACAATTCAGCTGATCTAATCTTGAAAAACTGACTGCTGTCCTCAGTATAAAACCCAATTAACTACCATTTCCTGAAAGGGTACTGCTTCCAGCAATCCACATGAACATATTGGGGAGTGGAAATTTACTGCCAGGATGCTGCTGCGAAAGAGAGGGGAGCCCAGAGCAGATGGTCAGCCCCAGCACTGTGTGCACAGGGCAGATCAGGCTGTTGGGCTCTACACAAAGAGCACAGAGAGCTCTGAACAGAGCCAGCACCCCCAGCCAGCCACACTGACTAGCAAGGCTTGAACTTCATACAGTCACATCTATTACTGCTGCAAATAATCAGTAGTTATCAATAAATAAAACCAAATAATTCTTAAATATCAATCAGGAGCTACACAAATCTTCAAGTCACAAATTTTAGAAGAGTTACTGTATAAGGGTCATTACCTCAAATTATCTGCTTTGCATTTAGACAGTACATGCAGGTTTATATTATCTGTTTCATATTACTTTTATATATAGCAATGAACTTCTAAGAGAGTATTTTTGTGGGTTTGGGCACTATATAAGGGTAAAGCTGTGTATACTCAGGCTTTGATGCAGGTTTTTTTCTCTAAAAAGAAAAAACATTCTTCTGAGCAGTTTATGTTGTGTGGAAAATGGGTTTATAGAAAATTCTCAAAGGTTGACAGAAAACTGACATAGTGTACACCTGTATGCAAACCTTAAAATAAGAAATACTGACTTAAAAATACCATAGAATAAAACAGACTTTGTTAAGAGAGAAACTGAACTAAAAACAAGTTCAAAAGATGACCTTACAAATAAGACTAAATACCTTAGAATATAAAACTGTAAAAATGCATTGTAGTAAGACCCACAAGGAGTAATTTTAGATGACTGACTTTAAGACATTTACAACACAGCGTAACTAAAACTGATAAACCAAGAAATGCTTATAGTGTATTATAATTAAGAAATAGTTGGCTTCTGATTGTGGTAGTGTGAATTGTAACACCTGTATTGTCTCACCCTTCTCATGAGACTGAAAATGGAATAAAAGTTTTTAAAATGCCTCTCAGTTGCCCCACCTCTAAGTCAAAAAAGAGCTTTATCCAACAATGCTGAATATGCCCCAACATGTCATTTGTCATCAAAACAAGGAAGCAATCCACAACAAAACTACTTACAAACTATCTACAGCTACTTCAGTCACATCTTTCATTGACACATTTTTCTGTTCCATTATTTGGACAATTTCACCTGTAGGAAAACACATGACATTTTACTTTCATCACAAAGCACAACACCCACTGTGCCTCTGTTTCAGAGATCAGCATCCCAACACCTGCATGTGCTCTGTGTCACATTCTCCAGCTCCTCCTACAGCCACCTCCCTGCAGTGACTGAGAAGCCTGACAATTCCTGCCTCAAAGAAAAGGGGCTTTCAGCTTGCCCAAACTCTGCTCATCTCCTCAGCCTTTCTGTTAGGCCAAGTCTGGAAATACCCAAACTGCACTGCAGGATGTTTGGACACTAAGGCTAAAGACCAGATCCTCACCAAAAGGCAACTGGTGCTGTGAATCAAGAATAATTCCTAATAAAATAATGACCACAGAAAAGCCAGACAATTGTTTTAAATATGGATTTGCAGAACTTTTACCTTCTTTAGCAGGCTGTCAAAATACCTGATGTTTTTAGATGAATAGCAACTTAGAAGGAAAGGATGTGTCACTCTG
The DNA here is from genome assembly GCF_022539315.1 of Serinus canaria. Classification (NCBI taxonomy): domain Eukaryota; kingdom Metazoa; phylum Chordata; class Aves; order Passeriformes; family Fringillidae; genus Serinus; species Serinus canaria. The sequence continues at coordinate 8,577,581 of NC_066331.1, read as the reverse complement.
CCTTCCCTGTGCAGTACTTGTACTACCAGGAGCACAAAAATAGGTACTAATTTTTAAAGCAGATAAAAGTCAACCTTATGACTAAAGCAGACTTGAAAAAAGCAAATTCTGGCAAAAAGGCTATTCTAAAAATGGTGATTCACTTATATATTTATAGATAAGTTAAAAAAAATTAACCTGATGTCAGGACACAATCAACTTCTGCTGAATTATACAAGGCAGTGTAGAAATCTTCCCTCAAGGCTTCCAGCTTTTTGTCATAACAAGGTGCCACGACTACATGGAAAATTTTATCAGGAGACAAGTTCTGTGGAATACAGAAGGGAGCACATGTGAACTCCATGAAGAGCAAAAGGCAGTTTGAAGGATGACAGGGACAAAAAAAGTGACATAAACCTCATGCAGGCAATATCAGGAATAAGTCCCTACATTAAATTGAAAGAATGCTCACACATAATGATTTGCCAGAAGTCAGAAAGCATCAGCAACAAACTTCCAAAGTCAGTCTGCTGGCTGGAACAAATTCCCTCAGACCACGTTTTCTGCAGCTTTTTGATTGCTTTAGAAAGTGAACACAAGTCAGGAGTTCAGAGTTCTGGTTTCTGGCTGTCACCCACTCACTTTCACCCAGAGCAAGCCCTTCAGAATTTGTCTATCCATGTGCAACCCTGCCCCCCCTACAGCACGTGCCTGGGGTTCCTTTTAGGTATGGTATGCAAAGAACAGCAATTTTTTCAACATACAAAACTAAGGAGATAAGAAGGTTAGCTCCAAGGATACAGTGCTTTTATTGAGCTCAGGTAACAGGGCAATTTCCACATTATTCTCCTGACTCCTGTTTTGGCTATGCTGTAGAACTACACAGGCAGCATTTCACAAAAAAAAAAAAACCTTTAACTGCTATGGATTTAACTTTACCCACAAATATCTAAATCCATGTTGCACTGGGGGTGCAAGGACTGCTGCCAGTTCATACTGCACTGCATGAAATGAGGTGCTTTGTACATTCTTCTCATCATGGACACTTGTACAGCACAGAGCACCATTTCTTCTTCAAGTAAAGGACAAATATAATACACTAAGATCTGTATCTCAGGATTAAAGCCCATCTGCTCTATTTAGAAGAATATAATGGTAAAAATAAATATAATGGTAAAAATAAATTACTTACCTGCTGCCTGGCAAAGTAGCCCTTCACTAGGGAGCCCATGATCTGCTGTGGAGACTTTGCAGTGCAGATGTGAGAGGTGACCAGGTTGGTGAGTACCCTTTCAGCATAACGGATCCAACCTGGAACCACAAGAAAATTACAGGCACAGAGGAGGAGACATGAGCACAGCAAGGGGCAGTCAACACATCCTGGAAATGATGCCACCTTCACAACAGGGAGGACATGTCTGGGAGCCACAGGAAACCTCAGGGCTCTGTTAATAATGCTTTAGTCAATAATTCACTGTGCCATGAATGCTAGACCAAGGTCCACTGTGAACTTCATGACCCGTTGCCCTTCCTCATGCAGAGATTTAACAAAGCAGAAAGAACAAGACCCCAGGTAACAGAAATTTGACCTTCTAGACCTCAGCCCTTGGATCACCACATTCTACAACAAATGCACTGTTTGGCTGCTTAACTGTAACCTGGTGTTTCCTGAGATTTCATATCCCTGCACCCAGCCTGCTCCCCCAAAACAGAACAGTCACATGAAAGAATTATCACAAGATGCACATGGATTAAGCCTAGGAAAAAATGGCTTTTTTTTAGTATTGTTAGAGTAGCCACACCTTCAAAAACACCCCCACACTCACAGGAACCACCTGAAATCTCTCTGTATGCAACTCTGTCCTCAGTTTCTCAGGAATCCCCCCTCCCACCAGACCCCTTCAGCATTCCAGCTGGGGCAAGCTGTGGATACCCACAGCACCCCAACATCCAGAGCTGCTGCATTATTCTCCCAATAAATGAACAAATCAAGGTATTTAGAGTGTGCAATTCTTTCTTGGGCTCTGTAGCTCTCAGTGAAAAGCCCAGAATCCTTCCCAGCAAGGGTTTGGAGCTTTTTTCACCTACATGACACCTACACTGTGCAGCAGAGTTAGGCCCAGCCTTCAAGGCAGGTGTGTTGCTTTTGGTGCTAGAAATGGTGAAGAAAGATCATGTTTTTGTCTTCATGCAAATCAGTGATTACATAAAAGAGAGAAACTGCTGAGCAGTACATGCTGCCCAGGAAGGGGAAAACCTGGAGATTAACTTTTAAGCTTGAAATTACCACTTATGTGGTAAAAGCACCTGGTCCTGTTTAAGTCAGAACAATACCACAAATGGAAGCATGTTCAGATGATGTCTCTCTGTAGCAGAGAAATAATTTTCCTAGTGTAATAAGATTTTACTGATGAAAATGAGAAGGTGCTAAATATTAGGAAGACCCAAAGGTCCTCCAGCTGTTTAAATATTCCCAATTCTTGTTTTGCACAGACTTCAAGCTGGTTTCCACAAAAACCTCCAAGGCACACACCATCTTCAACAAGAATTCATTTCTGCTGTGGGAAGATCTCAGGACCATGGATTTTATCGATTAGGGCTGTACTGAATTGCAAGTCTGAACTGGAAGTTTGCCTAATGTCCACCTTCAACTGGGACTTCAAGTCCAAGATATTACCTACAAAAAAGCTCAATTTATTGGTGCTTGGTAAAAAGCTGTATTAGTATATTCTGCATTACAGGTATATCCTAAATGGCTTTAGACTCAAGTGCTGTCCAAACAGAACAAAAACTGCTTCAAACACAACAAGGACAGTTTTTAAAATACTTGTACTCACCATTAATCACCCCAGCACTCCTGCTATGAGGCTGGTTCTTATAATTGGAATATTTTTGATATTGTAGTCATGACCTATAAGGAAATTTCACTAAACCCCAGGAGATTTCTGACAGGTATTGTCGGAAGCAATTCCCTAAATTGTTTCTGTCCTTGCAGTGGATGGAACAAGTGTCTCACAGCTGCAGCTCCCAAAGATCATTAGTCTCATTAGTCACTGGTTAATTGTACAGGCAGCCTGGGTGAGTGAGCATTTATCTGCACCACACACCCACTGCTGTGTGTGCCCCCTCACCACAGGGCTGAAGTGCAGAGCCACAGGGAAGGAAAACCTCAGACACCCCATTCTTAGGTCAGGGAACACCAGCACTCATCCAGACCTACACCCTTCAGAAATTCATTGGGATTCTTGGCCATTTGCTGGCTTGTGTTGCCATCAAAGAGCAAGAAAGCATTACAAATTACCAGATAAATCCCTGCAGCTGTAGCTCAGACCATGTTATTTTTGGTGGTTTCTTGTGAGATCATGAAGATGCATGTATGCATCTGTAGGAAATCCAAAAACTAAGCAAATTTTTGCTAGTGTAAAACCTCATTCCTGGAAAAGGAAATTCACTGACTGGGACAAACACATCAGAATCCTCAATACTTATGATCTTCCTGCTGCTTCTGCCCCATTGGCTTTTCTGGGAGGACACAGAGGTTGGCAGTGCCTTAAAACCACCAGAGCAAATGCTTCATGTTGCTCACCAGCTTAGTACATTAAGGAAGGGAACTGATTCTCTGGAGATATTACATATACTATCAGTAGTAACACTGCTGTTCTTTCAACAGGAAAACCCAAAGATGAGCTCAGTTTCTCCCCAGAGAGCAGCAGGAGGTGAAGAATTAAGACAGGGACAAGAGAACAGCTTTTCTCAGGTTCTGGACTGTGCAGGCTCTGCTCTTTGCTCATGGCAGATGTCACACCCCAGCCTGCTGCAGAGGGTGATAGGTCTGTGCAAAGTCACACACCAAGATAAAAAGAGAGCAAAGCATTTCTACTTGAGTTCCCATTGACCTTGCATCTACAGAGCTATATAAAAACCATTTTGTGCTGAATACACCCAGTAAACAACATCTCTGGGACAAATTTATCTCATCTGGGGGTAGAAAGAGGAAGGAGAAAAATGAACAGAAAATGCACACAGACAAATAAGGACAGGAAAGACACTGAACAGCATCACTTGTAAGATGACTAATCAGGATTTTTGCTTTCTCTAATTGCTGACAAAGAAATACACCATGTTTTCAAAATGGATTTACAGTGATATTCTGGGTTAGTTTCCCAGAAATGGAAAGCACCCATGCTGCTGCTACCATCTCTATCACAGCAGAGAGCTGACACCAAAACCAGCACTGACACCAAAAACTATCTTGTGCAGACCATACAAGGACAAGGAAAGTGCTCCCTTAACTATTTTACAGTATTTCCACTGAGAGCAGCAGATAATCTGAGCTCTGTTTCCAGATGAAACAAATTTAAATTATCTCAGAAATTCTAAAAGAAATCCTCAGGTTTTGAATTTTACCTAAAGCAAATACAAGACAACAAAACTAAGTAACAAGGGTGTTTCAGCTGCACAGGTTTTACATGAAAAAAAAGCAGTATTTGATATGTCTGCTCCTGAAGATAAGAGGTTACACTAAGATAACAGTAACAGAAAAAAAAAAAAAGAGACATATTTTTAATACATATATGTAGTAGTTAAAGCATAACCCAAATATTTGCACTACAAAATACATAGAACAAACAAAAATACAAGTATAATTCAAACAATCAATAACAAAAGCAAATTCTGGGGATCACTGCAATTCATCATCACTCTAACATTTCTTTAATAAATGCAATCCACTTGAGTTATTTCAAAGCTAGCAAGAAGTATTTTGGTATTTTTATCAGCCTTTTGAAAAGCAACACTATGAACTTGAGGGTGAAGTTGATGAGGGTGTTAGGCAAAGGAGTTACTGCTACCTCCTTTTTGATACTTCTTTTTAGGAATGTGACTTTTTACTTTAATTGAAATGGTGCTGTGCTAACAATGGGAAAGATAAGCAGTGACTGCATGTTCTGCATCTTTTCAGCTGGTACAAGTGCAGGTTCTGCTCATACAGAACACCTTCTGAGGTGTAAGGTTCTCAGAACTGAGACATTCAGTGAGTCAAGTCTGTGACACTTCATGTGAGAATTATTTTCCAAGTGTCAGACATATTATCTCACAGTCATCACAAACAATGTCACTTGCTACTTTCCCCTAGGCTTAAGTGGCAAGTTCTAAACTTTGCTTCAGGTTACAGAGGTTGTGGTTTAATTCTATCAAAATTCCTTTAAGATTCTTTTCAATCAGGAAATGCCCAGTTAAACGTTGAGGTCTGAACACACAAGAAACACCCACTAAACTCCTCCATTCCAGTTCTGATTCTCAATTCCAAGCACTGAAATGCACTCAGGATCACCAGTGATACTGGGAACAAACACTGTGTGCTTGATGTCCCTCAAAAGCAAATCAAAAATGTTTTAATTATCTAAGGCTCCCAAAGGAAGCCACCCTTTCCTCAGCTCCTTGGTGGTTCCAGTTTGAAGGGAAGGAAGGATGGATAAATCAGTTCTCACCAGGGCAAGCAGAGGCAAACATTGGTAAGGCATGTTCCTCCTGGTTCCTCCGTTGGTACCGCTGCACAAATTCCCTCTGGCTCTCCAGGATACTGAAATCTGCAGCTATGGTGGTGTCAAACACATAATGCACCCCTAGGGAAGCGAGCAGAAAGCAACAGGGAATCACTAAAATGTTTTCCACCTCAAAAACTCCTTTCAAAGTTCCAGGCCTATGAAAAATATTGAAGGATCAACAGGTATATTCCTTCCCCTCTGTACATTTGCACTAACAGCAGAGTCATAAATAAAAGCCATACACTGCAAAAACATCTTCTACATCCTGAGCTGAAAAGGACCACCAAGAGGCTACTGCTGCCAGCAGCACTGCAAACATTCTCTGCTTCCTTCTGAGCACTTTGCATCTGTCACTTCTAGCTCAAGTGAACAGGATGTCACGACTCCTGGGTGACATGCAGTGACTCTTGCAAAGGAATGTTCTTTTCAAGACATGCTGAAGTCACAAAAAAATCATATCCAGCTAAGAGGCATATCTGCCATTGCTCAAGTTGTTTGCAGAGCTACAGGAGCATATCACCACCAGAGCAGAGACCTTCTGGCTGCTCACTTGGCAACACACTCCCTGTGAGCCTACGTAACACTGAGCACATCCCCACAGAAGTGAGGCTAGATAATGAATTCATTCTAGGAAAACTGGGGCCCACCAGGACTCAGGAATGCTTTGAGATGAAGAATATGCACTGGGTACAGAGAGGCATCAGAAAAAACATGAAAAATTAATATATATAGATACAGACAGAAGGAAACAGTTTATAGGTTTATTAATGTCCTTTTATTTCCTTCAAGTAAATTTTAAAAATCCCAGACTTACCAGGAAAGTGGCTATTACTTTTTATCTAAAACTCTATATATATAATGACCAAAGGAAGTACAGCTTTGACATAATACAAATGCAACAGTTCTTGTAATTCCAAATTATAGGAAAAAGACAGAACTGAGACTCTCCTAGAGATACAATGGGTCAAAAGGACTGAAAGGAACTTCGAATAAGAATTACCTTCTCCCTCAAGTTTTACAATAATGGGAAGCTTGTGACTAAGCCCTCCCTGATGGTTTTGGAGGCAGCTCTACAATGTCCTTCTGTTCTGTGACCTTTGCTGTGAGCAGAGAATGTCCCCAGTCTCACACTGCTGTATGTGGCACTGGTGCCTGGCTGAACTTCACAGAGCCTGGAGTCCAAACTCTGAACGAGGTTGTGCAAGGGCACTTCAGGACTGTTTAACAAAACATCATGGAATGGAATCCTACCATTGGTTTTGCTCAGGAGGAACCCTAAAGCTCATCCAGTGCCATCCAGGCCATGGCAGGGACACCTTCCACTGTCCCAGGTTGCTCCAAGCCCTGTCCAGCCTGGCCTTGGGCACTGCCAGGGATCCAGGGGCAGCCACAGCCGCTCTGGGAACCTGTGCCAGGGCCTGCCCCTCATTTCTTCCTATTACCTAATCTAACCCTGCCCTGTTTCACTCCATGCCCTTGTCAAAAACCCTTTCCAGCTCTCCTGCAGCCCCTTCAGGTACTGGAAGGCTGCTGAGAAAGCAAAACCAACCAAAATGATCCCTCCCTTTCTGCTTCACCACCATAACAAATGCCAACTTACCAAGACTTTTGAGGAAACCACAGAGTCTCTTGGCTGCTTCATTCACTGAGAGATTGAATTTAGCAGCAAAATAAGGCAATGACTGAGGGCATAGAGACACTGCCAACACTTTGTGTTTTGAGGTATCACATTTCTGGTAAGTGAAACAAAGAGAAAAAATAAAAGTCATTAAAACAGGGTAAGGCTCCTTGCTTTCCCTTCCTTTCCCATTCCTGGAGTTATTCTTTAGAGCCTCATGCTTCACTGGACCATATCATTAACAACCCTGTGAAACAACCCTCAAGGTGCAGAGGAACAGGATGTTCCTCTGATCCTGAGAGTGCTCATCTCCAATCATTTGTAGATGTTTCTTTTATAGACCTCAGGGGAAATCCATCCCTCCTAGGACAATTCTGTGGCTGGATTCCAGGTGGTGTAAGGAAAGTTAAGGGACATTCAGCATCTCTGATGTTCTAGTATGATGAAATATTCTAGCAAATAAGAAAAGAGCTGTATGTTTAAATAATTACAAAGAATGTTTATAGAAGCAGGGGCATTCATAACTATAAATACAACCCAGCAAATGACACATCTGATTTTTTTGTAAAGGCTCCTATGTCTTTATCACTGCAGTTGTTGAGGGAAAGTGGCAAGATTGGACTCTCAACAAATCAGCATTGTAGGCACTGAGGAATCCCATGGAAGTACCCAGTGTAAGGTGTGGAACTGTGCAGCTCTAATGACTGTGGCATTTAGCTGAAGATTTATCTTGTCTTTTAGCTGGGACATTTTCCACACCAGTAGAAAACTTGGAAGACAAAGCAGGACTGTGCTACAGACAAGTGTCACCCTGCAAAGGTCAGAGCCCACAGTCTGTACTGATCCAAATGCTGACAATAACCCTTCAAAGAGAGCTCCTTACTCAGAGCTCATGACTGCCCCTTGCCTGCGTTTGGAGCCCTGGAGTTGTGATGAAGGTACCTGACTGCCTTGCTGTTGTAGGATTCAGGCCCTCTTAAAAGGACCCATGTGACCAAAAATATTATTTTCCCCCCCGTTCTCTTCTAATTTTCTCATATATGACAACACAATTTTGTATGGACAGTGAAACTCCTTCTAAGAAAATGTAAGTACTATGTAATTAATCCATACTTATGACACACATGTACAGATCAGAAAGTTTCAGTTCTAGTAGCTTTGCACAGAAGTCTGGAGCAGAACTAAAATAATTAATTTAATATCAGGTTCTAAAGATGTGAGCACTACACAGAGCAACTAACTTCTAGAAAAAACAGAACTCAGCAGAAGATGAGACAGCAATAGAACACCTATAACGTTTGCTAAGAATATGGACAAAATGTAGTCAGGTTGAACATATGTTAAAAAGAATGCTAATTTCAAGAACATGTCTTTATAGATTCGTATAATGTGGGCATATTAGCACCAAAACCACCCAGAACAGTCCCAGCAGTGAAGATACGAATATCAATAAACACTGAACTACAGAATAATTTGTTAGTGCAGTAATTAAATCATCACGTTGCCAATAAATTTTCCTTCTGCAGGTGTAGTAACTTTCCTCTGGTGTTTACATTAAGTGCTGTGACCTTGCAACTCCAGTACAAAATTATTTTAAGTACTTTTAAGGTTTGTGTTGCCTGACTTCCTCTTTGGAAAAAGCAGATCCTGACAAATCTTCACATTATCTGCCTTGGGAAACCAAGCTGCTTAGTCATTCTGGAACTGCCTCCTCCTCAGAGAAAACAGTGGGGTATTGTTTGGGTCATTTTACCTTATTAAGGTTGAGAACACGAAAGAACTCCTTCTGATTCTGTTGGAAAACTCTGGCTCCTTCTTCCAATGTCATGCAGCTGTCACAAGCTAGGCAGTCGCTAAGGAGTATTTTAGCATTAGCCAATGTATCAAGGTCATTTTTCTAGTGGCAAAAGAAGAAGTAAACAGTATTTAATAATGATCAAATGATTTTCAACATCTCTGCAATGAGCCAGATGAAAAGCAAACACAATACCCTGTTTGGTTTTAGCAGGACAATCCACAACACTTGCATAATATCCAAGATTATTTACAGGTAAACAAAACAATATGTTCCATCCCAATCATAGCTCTGCTCCTCCTCTTACTGTCAAAGTGCAAAATGTTTAAGTGTAAACAAAAATCTAAATTTAGCCCCTAGTCCATATGCTAGTAACTTAATTTGCACTGTGCTTCAGAGCTGACAGTCCCCATCAAATCACCAAGCAACTGAGAAAACTTTCCCTTGAACTATTAAAGCTCCTTAACCAGATGTCCCTCTAACAGGAAGGTGCCTTAGGCTTTGTAGCATGAGGTAAAACAAAGAGAACACAGTCCTACAATTGCACTGAACATATTCTGTGAGATCAGGAGTTTCACACTATCTGCAGCTCACTTGAGAAAAATGAATACTTGGATATAAAGGATAAGTTGGTATTTTGTACTATCAAAAACTCTTCTAAGTTCTGTCTCTGTTCTGAAGACTTGATATAAGAGTTTTGGCACTCTAAATTTTGAGAACATAGAATTTCTGTTTTGTGTTTGCATAGTAAGAGTTTTTATTGCACCTTTTTACAAGATTTTTGATTCACATATTAAGGGATGTCTACAAAAGCTCATAATTGTTTTCAACTGCTTGTTGTTATACTTAGTAGCTGAAAGTTGTCTCCTTATAACCTTCTTTGGGGTGCACAAAACAAAAGAAGAATAGAGAGTCTAGTACAGGTCTTAGAAGGAACATTACCTCTTCAGAGCCATCATTTGAACTCAATGCATCAACAGATGCACTTTGCGTATCATCATTTTTCTGTTTTTTACTGCATTCCTGAAACAAAACATAAAATGTGTGGATTATGCAAAGCCTGTTCACCATTCTGCAAGAACACTTCTGCAAAACTGTTCATGTCGTTAACCACCGACAGAGCTATTTACAGCGTTCTGGAACACATGCAAGACCCTGTGTTCAAAGCGCAACCGCTACGATGGAAATAATTTCCCCGGAATTCCCCCACTTCATCGGTTCCAGAGTTCTGGGCAGTTTGTTAAGGCGAGGGGCTGCCCCAGACAAGCCCAGCAGCAGCGGAGGGCACGGGCACGGCCACACGCCGGCGACACGGCGCTCGGGGCTCCCCGGGAGCTGTCACGGTCGGGCCGCGGGGAGGACGCGGAGCTCGGTGACCTTGGGGCCGGCAGCCAGCGCCGCCCGCCCCGCCGAGGCTCCCGGGCCGGCGGACGATGCCGTCCCCGCCGGCGGCATCCCCCCGTGCCCGCGGCGGCGTGCCTCGCGCCGAGGGGCGGGCAGGACCCGGCCGGGCACTCACCTTTTTGCTGCAGTTCTCGCACTTCATTTGCGGCGCGGCCGGCGCTGCCCGGCCCTGGCGCGGCTGCCGCGCGGTGCTGGCCGCCGGGGCTGCGGGACAGGAGAGAGCGGGGCGGGAGGTGAGAGCCGCACGAGCAGCGCCAGCCCGGCACCCGATGCCCTCCCTGCCGTCCCCGCCGCCCTTTGTTACCGCGCCCGCCCCGCCGGGCGGTCCCGGGGCGGGGGCGGCCCCGCCACGCTCACGTGTCCCGCAATTCCCTCGCCCGGAATTACCCCGCAAACGCCGCCGACCCCCGGCGCTGCGGACGACACCGAGCGGCCTCGGAGGAGCCGCGGGGCGGACGGCGCTGGGCGAGCCCCGAGGGGAAGGTGCCCCCGCGGCACGGTCCGGGCCCCGCACGGAGAGCGGAGCCCCCGCCGCTGCACCCCAGGCTCTTCAGAGCCCCCCGCACCGAGGTAACGGGAGTACGGGCGGGCACGAGCCGCAGCTCATCAGCTCTGCAGGGGAAAAAAAAAAAAAAACCCGACAACCGAAATCCCCCCGAAAGCCCCAGCGCAGCCTGTCAAGGGGCAGCGGGGCGCAGCACCGGTCCCGTACCTGCCGCCGGGGCTGTGCCTGTGGCCGCAGAGCGGGCGGGGCGGGGCGGCACCGCCTCCTCCACCGCCTCCCCCGGCCGCGCCCGCCGGGCTCATTGCGGACCTGCGCCGCCGCACGTACGCGGAGGGACGCCCCCATGCCGGTCCCCATCCCCATCCCGACCGGGACCACCGGGCCGCACTGACCCGCCAGGCCTGCCCCCCGCGCCCGGCTCTGCGGCGGGGCTGTGCCCGAGGCTTCGCCGCTTCTCTGAAGCGTCCCTGCGTATTTTTCACAACGCGCTCCTCTGTTATAGCCTACAAAGGTTTTTTTTTTTCCCTCTATTTTTGTTTTTTCCTGATGGCTTTAAAGTGAAATGACACTCTGCGAGCTACTAAATACACCATCATCACCAGTTTATTTAACCAATATGCTGCGATTTCCCATTCCTGTAACAAAACACAAGTACCAGCAATGCTGTTCCCGGGCAGGAATCACAAATCCTCATGGACAGGATTATTGAACAGACATCAGCCTTCCACAGTCTCAAAGGCCCTGGAGTATTAATCAAGATTTCTAACGATTTCTTGTCTTTCTGAACCTCAGGTTGTAGGATTTAGACAGAAAGGTTCAATCAACATTTTGCTCCTTTTTTAACCCCCAGCCATGTGAACACACACGTACAAGCAAACGCCTACACCTACACAGAGAAGTTTTTCAAGTGTAAAATGACATTTTATAAATTAAACCACAGAACTTCCGAAAAACATGCAATTTCCTGCCTGAACTGCAACTTGTCTATAGCACTGGGTAAATCCCCTCCTGTTACAGTGACCTCTAATGCTTTAAGCCTTTGAGCACAAGGGCTGAAAACAGGCACGGCCAGAGAGGTTTGTTACCCAAAACCACAACTTTATAAACACTTGTTCCATGTTAAGGATACTAAAGATAACCCCAGAGAAAAATGTAGTGCTTTTTTAAAATTATTTTTTAATTTGCAGACTATAGGTGAGATATCACTGAGGTCAGAGAAATCAAGAATTCTTTAGCTTAACCATGATGATAGCAAACAGAAAGGTTTTCATACTTACCACTTTAAGAAAAATAAGCTGATGCTGCTTTACATATACCCTGGAAAAATATTACTAATCCTGACTTGAGGTTAAAATTGTAATAGCTTTGGTAATAATTTTCTGTGCCTCTGCTCTCTTCATTCAAAATGCTCTTACATTTTATATTAGCATATTAGCCCAAGCTTTTTAAAAGCACCACAACCACGCCTGAGGAATTCCTATGTGATCTAAGAATTTGCATTTCCTACAGACTTGGTGGACTGCAGCATTATCTGACATCTTTTTTGTTCCTGTGGATGAGTATTTTCATAAAAGAAAAGCACCTTATTTCATCAGGATACAACAGCTATAGCTGCATTGACTAATAAGGTGATAGGATAGATGAAAACTTCTGAATTAGTAACATGCTGAGATTTGCACTTAAAGACACAGCCAAAATCCTCCCTGTTTCACACTCTGATTATACTTACATTTATCCAAAACTGATATAGTGATTCTTCAAAAGACATGTCAGTTTTGGATATTTCTGTAACTGCATAGATCATATTTAAAGTATTTTTTTATTTCACAGAATCACAGAGTAGTTTGGGTTGGAATGGACCTTTGAAGGTCACCTAGTCCAAATCCCCCTTCCACTAGACCAGGTTACTCCAAGCCCAATCTAGTCTGGCCTTGAATGTTTTCAGGGATGGGAATCTCTGGTGAACTCTGTTACAGGACTGGATTAAACACATTCTTCTGCATATCATCAAAGGGCAGAAGACTGAATTCCCCCCCCCATATTTTTTGTATTCACAATGAAAAACAGGGAACTGCATAGAAATGGAAGCATTTTGCAGAAATATGGAGGACATCTTAGCTTACTTAGCATTAAGTATCCCTATTTCATCCTTCATCTAGGAATACTTGGGTTGAATTTATTTCAATTTAAAAATTCAAACAAAAAGAGCTACAACATACAAACTGAAGAGTGTGCAAGGAATCTCTGTTTCAGTGCACAGTATAAGGTTATATTTGTGATATCATTAGATGTCTCATTTCTTTTATTGCCAAGAGCACTCTCTGCTTGCCATTAACTATGGATGCCATTTTCCCACAGAACAGTGGATCTCTGATCAACCCTCCCAGTATGCCTGACAACCTGAGACAAGAAAGCACCATCCTGCTTAAATCTGGGGATGCTGACACTTAATCCTGGGAGGTGACACTTACCACCTTTGCAGGGCTGCTTCCCAAAAGCCTCACTCTCTAAAAGCTTTCCTGTACCAGCAGCAGGCAGCACTTAAAGGCATCACTTCTTTTCTGGCCACTGTTGATGCATTTGGCCTCCATGTAACATTTATCCCTGCACCTGAAGCATTTACACCCTGAATGAAATGGAGAAACAAGAATTTCCCCGTGAAAACAGTGTGCTGCAAACAACTGCAAAGTGTTCCAGGCTTTGTGTGGGTCCTGCAGGGAAGTGCCAGCTGTGAATGCACACTCCCCAGCTGTCAGAATTGGGCAGTAACACTTGAACACGTAATTCCATGAAATCTGTGCTCTGCAGGCTGCACACACACTGTTCCATCGAGGGCAGGGGCAGCACAGAGAGCTCCTCCTGTGGGATGAGCTCATTTCTAACAGCACTCCCAGCCAAATCTCCAGCCAAAGCATTTGGTGGCTGCTTCCAAGCAAGCACTCTGGGAATTTATCCTGGCATGTCAGTAAGATCACATGCTTATTGCATAGCTGAATTCCTAAGATCTTAAGTTAAGACCTTAGGGCAGAAAAAAAAAATATAAGGAGTTAGAAAAGAGTATTTAGGGAAATGGCCTGAAATAGGAAAAGCACCAGAATTACAGACTTGTCAAACTACTTCAAAATTAAGGCCAGTTCTTTTCTATCTGCATGGTCTTGGGTTTAGGTCAATGACTTAAAAGTTACAAGTGTGTTTACTACACAAATAGAACATAAACACTTCCACAGAATCTATTTTTACATTGTTGAGGAAGAAGTCTACAAATAGTCAAACACATATTCCTGAATTGTTTATTTTGGAAAATAGTTTTTGTTTCTGCAGCAGCGGTTTGGAATTTATGCTGTTCTTTAGGTCGAGGATCAGGCTTTCAAAATATTCCTTCTTCCTTTTTCTATTGGTAGACATAACAGCACTCACCTACTTCAAAGAGCTGGTGTAAAATCCCCAGGATTTTAGAAAAAATGCTGTAAGAATCATTATTTGGATAGCAGAAGCTAACAAGGATCCTTGCCGTATTTATTTTGATTGTGTATGTATGTGCTATTTCCCACGCTTGAAAATATTTCTCTGTAACTTCATAATTAAATTAAGTCAGATCAGGTTATCCTAGTGTGACCTTTGAAGAACTGCAGAAGTAGAAAGTTGCTGATATTTTTGCAGTTAGTAACATAAAACATGTTGTGTGGTTTATGCTGAGTGGAGGGGACAGATGAATTTCTTGCTTTTTTCACTCCGCTCTAGACACAAGAAACCTTTTGTCTTTTATCAATCAAAACAGCTTAACATTTGGTTTCCAGAGAAACCAGTTGCTTATAAAAACTGATTGACAGCTAATTAGACATAAATTTCTTCCCAAAAGACTCAGTCAGATGCTTGTTTGGGTTGAGCACACGTGATACTTATTACTTCCTATTTTTCATCCAAATCCAGCAGCTGGTACCTTGTGACTCACAAGCAGGCCAATTCATTCTTGCAGTTCCTCACTGCCTTTTCCCATTAAAACTCTTACACAGAAAGTGCACAGCAGCTGGTATTTTCCAGTACTTACACTTACATGTCTGGGACTCTTTGGTGTTTTTTCCCTATCTTCACTCTGAAATGTTATAAAAGTCACTGGTCAAAAATCTCAGTTTGCCAGAATAGTGTTCAGAACAGCTAAATAAACTTTTATCATGTCATGGCCCTGAGCAAACACTTCAGAATATATTCGTGTTTGGAAAAAAGCCAAAATTTGAGGATTTCATCCAGGAAGGACATTCCTGTACAACTGAGAGAGGACCAAATATCATTTGTAGATGAAGTTACACACTGACTTAGAATAATTTAAGAAGTTAAGTTAAACTACAGATGTCTGCACTTCACCCATTGTGCCTGACATAAGCAGTTGCTTTAATGGATTGAACAGGAGCAGCTTTCCCATGTGAATGATGTTTGACTCAAACATGAAAGATTTTCCAAATGCAGCCTATTTGTCCACAAACTTTCCTCCCAAAATAACAGATTTTCAAATCCAAGCCTTCAGCTGATGTACAATTCAGAAAACTCATGACATCTATGTTAGACCTGTAAGATTACCTGATATTTCTCCTTTGCAAATATAAGTGATGTCCAGGTGTTAGAAAAAAACAAGTTATTTTTGTTGGTGAAATTGCCTTGTTAAAGTCTAGGGCTTGATATGCTTTAATGATCTCAGACCTAGCAGAGGTTAAAGTCTGAGAAAAAAGGATGCCCGCTGGCAGTGGACACAAAGAATGCAGAATTTAGGGGCCATCTGGCAAGAACTTCCAATACAAGGAAGAAACAAATGAAGCCAACTCAGCAACTGTGCTGAAATCAGCTCCAACTGGGTAAAAGGGAATTCTGGCAGGGGGGGGATCTGCAACCACTGACACAAGAAACCCACCTACAAGAAGGAAAGGCTGAGCATGCAGACTTATTAGCATGACAAGTGGATCATTAACCAATAGAAGACAGAATGCTTATTATTATAAGAGAATGATGTAACTTGCAGCCCGTGAACACTAATGTCTTTGCTAAAATGTATAAATAGTTAAAAGCTTTGGTGTGCCTGATGTATGGAAACGTCCACCTTGAACCCTGTGCAGAATAAACCTCTCCTTCCTAAACTAAACTCTGCATCTGTGTTTGGAGAGCTCCTAAAATCGGCAACACCTCCCTGCAGCCATTCCAAACCTACCAAGACGCTTTCGAGGTGTGTCAGCAGGGCTTGGACTGAGCGATCTCCAAAGGGTCCTTCCAACCCCAACCCTGCTGTCATTCTGCCAGAGCCGAGGCACAGCACCGGCGCTTTTGTGGTAGAGCTGCCCCAGGTGCTGCCATGGAGAACCCAGAGGTTTCCTGGGCTCCGCAGGGGCTGCCCGAGCCTGAGGAGAGCCCCCAGGACTCCCCTGCCCTCCCCGACCCCCTCATGCAAGGCGCCATGTCCACCTCACCCATCGTGGGTCGGTCCTACTGGGCCCACTGAGGCTCTCCCACACACCCAGCCTCACCCCACAGCAGCTCACTCCTCTCGTCACGCGAGGTTTCTGCTCTTTCCAAGCACCGCTAAAGTAAAACAACCAAGGAAACATCGACGCTCTTACTTCAGCAGCATCCGCGGGCCCAGGCGCCATGCTGAGTACTGGCAGCGCGCCGCCATCTTGGCGCGGCGCTGCCCTCACGGGAGGGGAAGGGAGGTTCATGGCCCATCCTCTGCCCTCACCCAAAATGGCCGCGGGCGCCTCCGTCCGTCCCTGAGGCGGGACCAGCACTGAGGGCGCGGGACGCGGAGGCGGCCGCGGATCCCTTTAGAAGGCGGCTGGAGGCCGGGCAGGTACCGCGGGCACGGGGCTGGGTGGGGGTGAAGGGGGGCCTCGGCTTCCCCACGAGCGGGGGGACAAAAACCGCGGGTTGGGTGGGTTAAGGCAGGGCCGGTCCCGGGCTGGGGAGGGTCTTCCCCTCCCTAAGGGGAAACCAGGCTGGGCTGGGAGCAGGTGCAGGCTTGGGAGATAAAGAAAAATGAGCCCTGTAAAAAAAATTCAGCTGATGTGTGGTCCTGACTGGATGGCTGCTGGTGGTGAAGATTTCAAGGGGTGAAAATTTCAATCCTTCCCATGGGTTTTGCTGGCTCGCCCTCAACCGAGAGCTTGGAGGAAGCATGAGAATGTTATTTTGATGCTGGAAATCAGTTCATTGTCAAACCAGACAAAGTCAAGTAAAACTGAGGTTTGGAATTTGGCATGAAAGAGCAGCACAAAGATACCTCTTTCTCTGTAATCATAACATTGCTGTAGTGAAACTTTAGTATTTGCTTTAGAGTGTGTTTATGATTTATTTATTAAATGTAACTTTAGAAGTTGCATTTTACTTCAAAGTCCATCTCTTGGAAGCAACAGCCTGTGAGAGACAATGCATTGATGTTGAGTGTCCAGCATTAAACCAAAACTGGCATTTGCCTGCTTAAACTTCCCTAAATTATTATGGGGGCGAGATATCAAAGTTTGCATTAATGGACTTGAATGATATGTGTGAGAATTATGTTCTAAGTAGGGTTAATATTTGTTAAATACACTGAGATTTCTGCAGTGATTTCAATTTTTTGACTTGGGTTTGATAACAGGCAGGAGAAAGCGTTGTACATGCAGAAGTATTTTCTGGTATATTGAGAACAACTCACAGGAGTCATTTGAAAATTAAAATTTGATGCTTGACATCCGGAGGAGATGGAGCATGTCTTATGCATAAGTGCTTTTGGCTCTTTCGGTTTCAGATGCTCTCAGATGTGTTGCTAAGAGATTAAAATCAAAGTCGTGGGTGCTTTTTGTTTAACTGAAAAGACCTGGCTAAGTCTGCTCCCCCGGAGCTTTGTATCCAAACTACCAGAATTGCAGGAGCATCATCTTGTATCCAAGAACAGCTGGATAACTAAAGGACTGAAAATCACATATTTGCCTTTTGTGAGAACTTGGATGTGCTCAGACCTGCTCTCTCTGTGTTTTTCATGGTTATTCAAAACCTGCTGAATGTTGGCATATTCTGGAAACCTGTTATCATGGGCAGCTAACAGCAGCTTAATGCCAGCCTCCTTCAACTGGTTCTGTGGGACAGGATGCCCAGGGAAGTGGTGGAGTCACCATCCCTGGAAGTGTTCAAAAATCATGTAGATGAAGTGCTGAAGGACATGGGTTAGTGGTGGACTGGGCAGTGCTGGGTTAGTGGTTGGGCTTCATGATCTTAAGGTCTTTCTCACCCTAGATAACTCTGATTCTATGCTGTAAGCCGGTAAAAATGTACAGAAAATGCTGCATGGGATTACCCAGTTCCTACTGGTTTTAATTAGTGCCTGCCTTTTCAGTCTCTGCTGTTTCTGCCTAGGCTGAAGGCATGGTCTTGTTGAGGACAGACAGGCACATGTGCTGTTAGAAGCTCCTGGTTGTGTTCTTGAGGTGGCTGGGAGATGGGAACGCCATCTGTGGCATTATGGGATGGTGGCCATGCTTGGCTGTAGCCCTTCCTGGGATGAGACCCTGTGTCAGAGGTGCAGAAGGCTGCACTGTCCTGCCCCAGGTCCCAGACTAACCCTTCACAGAACCCTTTCAGCTCACAGGGAAAATGCTGTCAAAGAGATTTCCATTCCCTTTGCTGTTTTATCTGTTTGAAGGGCTGCATGAATTAGCAACAACAATGTTCCAGCTTCTTGTTTTTCACATTTTTCTTCTGGAATCTGGTTATAATAGAAGGAGACTTCTACCCTTAAAATGAGAACTTTCTTCCAAGAGTTCACATTCCTGTTGTTGTTATGCAACTCTCAACATGACAGTTTTACTTTGTGGTTGTTTTCAGTGTTCATATTGCTCTTCCTGTCCAAAAAGACTGTGTTCTTACCCTGGAGTATCTTTTATAGTCTAGATTAAGACTTGGTAAGTCCTTAAAAACGCTAGGAAGGAGAACTGGTGGAATTGTCAATGGTTTAATTTTTTTTTCTTTGTTTTTTTTTTTTGGTGCAGTGAGGTTTCATGAGTCAGACTGGGCTGTTGGGAGTTTCTGTTGAAGATGTACATGTTGGTTGAAAAGCGCACAAATTCCTGTCTTCACCTAAAGAGGTCACCTGGCATCCGCTCCTGGTCCCTCTGTGTTGGTAAGACCACAGCATTCATTTCAGAGCTTGCTTTAAGGGAAGAGGGTCACAATAAACTCCTGAAAGAATCCCTAGTGAAATCCCTGCCTTCCAGGCATTTTCCTTTCCAGAAGAGGAAAGACTGTGCTTTGAACTCCTCCTTTCTCATAGCCATTAAATGAGTGTGAAGCCTCAGAGTGGCAATTTCACTGTGAGACTTCCAATCTCATCTGGAGAACCTCAGAAGCTCATGGATGGAATTTTAAGGGAGTCCTGAAAGATGAAGAACAGAAGGTTTATTATGTGCCATGCAGCAATAGAAATGTGAAGCTTCTGAAGAGGGTTTTAGGTTGAGAAATATCTCAGCTTGCAGGAGTGGAAAACTGCAGTGTGACCACGCTGGGTTGGTTGCTGTGTGTGGTTGGTGCTGAGCTCCTAAGGACTCAGTATGAAATGGGAAGTCATACAGGATATTCTGAAAGTCATCTTTATAAACACTGCTGAATATGCAGGAAAAAGAAACTTGTTAGGATTGTACTGAGAGAGCTGCTGGGGAAAATCTGGTATATCCTGCTTGCCAGCCGAGTAGATCCCACTGCAGTAATACCACCTTGTCATTGCTTTCAGGGGTGTTATTGAGAAGATCTTTGCAGTTGCAGCAGCCTCTGGGGCATGGGGCACTCTTCAGCTGCTTCCCCCTCTCTGAGAGAAAGGAGTTGGCAGTTTTTGACACAACTTTACTGTAAAAGTTGTCTTTTAGCCCCATAGAGCACTTAAAGGGGAAAATAACCATTGCAAGGTTTGTGTGAGCACTCCAAGTTGTACTGTGGTGACAGGAAGTATGGTGTCATGACTAAATTGAGTCCCTCTGAGGTTCTGTTCCCAATTGTGTCATAAAATTTTTATTTCTGACCCCAGCCACTGTGCTTTTAATGCCTTTGCAGAATGGAAGTTGTTTTAATACTGAGAGAAAAAAATAACTTGACTTTGATATAGTGATCTATATTGCAGTCATGTTTGTCCTGTTTTTGAAAAGTGATGTTTTCCTTCTGGGAATTTCAGGTATTTTTTGAGCTGCTTATTTGTCTTAATTCTCTCCTCTTTTCCTCCTAGGAATAGCCTCCATAGGTTTGGCTGCTGCTTATTACAGTGCAGGTAATGGCCTATCACTTTTTTGGGAGAGTTCTTTCTTTCCTGTTAATCTCTTTTTCATGCTGATGACTCATCTGCAGCTTCTGTCTGTCCCCTCAAAGGCAGTGGAGGTTCCTCTCCCCCTTTGTGGTGTGAATATTAAAACTAATAATAACTGTTGCCTCTATGGCTTACTGTGCTGTAGTGCTCTATTTCTTACTCAGCCTCCTTTTCCATTTGCAAGTATTTTTAATAATGATATTGGTACTCTGTGGCATTTTGTACTTTCAGTGTTTTATAAATGTGATTAGCTGGTCCTTACAGCTCTCCTGGGAAGACATGTAATGATTATTTGACACCATAATGAAATGATTACTTTGCCTGTGACGGAAGTTCTCTGTTTCTCTGGAAACTGTCAGATCATCACTGGCAGAGATTACTCATCCAAGCACCTTTAGGGATGAGACAGCTCCTGCTGCTTCCTCCCCCTGCAGTACAGCAGACTGCACCAAATGCCAGCTGTCTTCCCATCCATGGGATTTGTCCTGGAAGCTGCCCTGTGATTCTTGTGCTGCATCTTGTTAACATCAAATGTTCAAACTTAATAGTGTGTAGGAATGTGCTACCAAAAGAACCCACGTATTTTTATTTAAAGAGAAAAATGCAGTCAAAGCTGCTTGAGCCACCAGTTAAATCAATCTTCTTTTTCTTAAGACGTTGCAACAAAATTTTCTGAAATCTCAGCACAGTTCTGCTGTGCCTTCAGTTAAAACCCTGAGTGAGCAAATTATTCACGCTGTGACATGTAAACATTGCCAGGACGTGAAATGCAAATGTTTGTTTGTCAAGAGGACCAACTGCTTCCTTTTATGCAGGAACATGTTTGCTTTTTTGAATTTTCATTGTCCTTATCCTTGTCCTCTGCAGCACAAATATTTGGTGTTTGACAGCAGGTTGGCAGTTTTGTGAATGCCTTTTAAGATGCCTTTGCTTGTACAGAAGAGAAAGATGTGATGTTACAACCTTGCCAATAATACATATGCTTATAATTCTGCATGGTTTGAAGCCCAGCATGAATGAAGTCTCTGAAAAGTGTGAAGATTTTCTGTATTTTCATCCTGGGAAAGAGCTGTAAAATAGCTTGTAGTACAACTAAAGGCAAAAATGTTCCATCAGAGAAAACTTTACTCCTTTTGCTGCTTTTAAAGGGAGCGTGTTGCTTTCAGGATTGTTTGAAAAACCAGAGAAGGGGGGGGGAAACCCTAAATTTATGCATTTTTTGCATTGTCCAGACAGCTTGGCATGGAAGCTCTTCTACATGGCTGGGTGTTTCTTTGTGGCAGCCCAGAATCTGGAGCAGTGGGAGGTAAGATGCTGAGCTCAGGAAATGAGGGTCTGTGAGTAGGAAGCAGTTGGCAGATGCTGATTCCAGCAGCCCCACACACTTGCTCTGTTCAGACAGACAAGTTATGCTTTTGGTTTTCAGCAAACCCTCTGGGTTGCTATGCTGGGACTGGAATTAGGGCAATAATTTTTTGCTTACACAAGCATAAAAATATGAAGCTAAACACATGGGTATTTTTAAGGGGAGACTTGGCCCAAAATGTTCTCTCTTATATAAAAGAGGGAGGATGACCAGGACATTCAGCTGCACCACATGATTTTGAACTTAGCCTTCAAGCTAATGACAGAGAAACCACTAAATAAGGGAGCTTTAAGCTTCCAGGCTGCTCAGCTTTTTTCCTCTGGTTTAGAATTGTGTGGATGCTGATTTGAGAGCAATAAGTCATCTTGTCACCCTGCTGACCTGAGTTGTGTTGGAACGAGCAACTCATCTAAAGAGAATGAGATCCTCTTCTCATTGATTAATATGAAATGTCATTAATATCCCATATCATTAATATCCATTTTCATTGGGATATTTGAGGTCTGTGTGAGCCTGGCCCATAGAGCACAGCACTGGGATATCAAATTCACCAGGAGTGAAAATTATAGGAGTTACAAGTTAGTGGTCAAATTTGATTCCAGGCAAAGTTTTTTTTATATGGGGAATGTGGCAAGAGGGACAATGAACCCACTTGTAACTCCCTCCTAGAAGTCACACAAGAGATGTGGTAAAGTTTATCTTAAAACCAAGAGCAAGATTGTGATTTTCATGGTCTAGTAATAGAGGAATGTCTCTGAACTAGCTGTGTATTCTTCTGTTGCCAAGATTATTTTCCCCTAGAACTATTTTTATTTTACTTTGAAGCATAGCTAGTGATGGTGTTTTCAAGAAAATCTTAATTCTTATTTTTCAATTTTACAGGAAGCTGTATTTGATAAAAACAAGGGAACAATCTGCCTAAAAACATTCAACCTCTACAAAAAAATACTGACCTTATCAAAAGGAGGCAATGAACAAGGTGAGAAAGCAGCATCTGTGGTAGAAAATGTGGTGATGGATGTGTGCCCATTTAATAGCTTCTCTGGAGTTCTGTACTCAAATTAAATCACATCTGCTTCCAGATCTGCTTTGTTCCCAAGCAGCAGATGTAACAATCTGCCTCTCTGGACCCAAATGCTTTTTCTCAGTGTGCTGAATGCATCTTGTTAATTATTTTAATCCAACATAAGTAGGCCTACACATTGCTTTCCATAATAATCCTAGCCATTCCTTTGGGATGTTAATGTGTTTACCTTGCTCTTGGCTAGCCTGCTTGGCAGCTGGGACTGGTGGAAAAACTTCCATTTTGGATCCAGAAGTTGAGATTCCTGTAATCTCATCTGCTTTGGGGAGCAGGCAGAGGTTTGATACATGTGCAAGCAGGCATGTTACATCCTGCAGGTATAGAATGTGAATATTCTGTATTAAATATAGAATATTTAAAGCAGCCTGTACAGGAGACTCAGTTTAATGCAGAATCTGAAGGACTTTGGGCTTCCTCTTGGACTAGCAGAAGTTGCAGAATAGACTGTGAGTTGGTGGAGTCATGATGGTGAGTTTGTAGCTCTATTGTAAACTGAAATCTCTCTTCTGTTACAAAAGTAGGATCTTCTTCCCTGGCAGAGTTTTTGTTCTATTTCCTGATGTGAATAGAACCAGCTCTCAGTAAGCTCAGAAGAGTGGCCAAATTTGGGATGACCTTAAGCTGAGTTGGTTTTTTAAGAGTTCATGTTGGAGATGGAAGATAAAAGGTGAGGAGAGAAGGATGTTTAATGTTTCTGGGCTTTCCTTTAGCATACATGTTTACAATGGAGAGCTGAGGATATCTCTTCCTCTATGACAATATCTGGTTTAGGTACCCTTCATGTGAGGATGCAGAGGTCAGCAGGTGCTTTGAGCAGTTAAATGTTTCAGTATTAGTTCAATCTCAGTAAACTGAACACCTGCTTGCCTACTCCACACAGAAAAACAGTTACACCTGCCATTAAAGCAGGTGGGAAACATAAATAATAGTGGGTTGCACCCCAGTGCCTGACTGGCTGTATCTTTATCCTTAGGGCCTGTCCCAGCTGCAGTGTACTGCATTCACACCCTGTGGATGTGTCTTTTGCCTGAGCAGCTCAGCAGGTGTTTTGATACCTCAAATTTTAGCTGTTCTATTTTTCAGGTATTGTGCTGCTTTAGTGTGTACTTCTGAGCTTTGTATCAGGAGATGGTGAGCTCTGCACAGAGCAGGGAGATCCAGCTGTGCTGTGAGGGCCCTGATCAAGGAGGAAGGATGAGAAGGACTCCACTGATACCAGATGGCTAATTAATTACTTTATTATGCTGTATTATTCTGTACATCTAAAACTGAATCTGCCAAGCACTCAACCCTGCACACAACTGCACTGAATCTTGTGGCTGTCTTCAACAGTCCTGACACACACACACCTTTGGCCCTGATAGGCCAAGGAAACCAAACACCATCACTGTGGGTAAACAATCTCCATATTGCATTCTACCTTTGCACAAACACAGGCACAGCAAATGATAAGAATTGTTTTTCCTTCCTCTGAGGTTCAGAGAATGTGGAACTCAGAAATATTCTTGGGCAGAATTGTGCCTTGCTTTTCTCTGTGGAGAGAAATGTGGCTACAGGGAGACAAAACAATTCCTGCTCTAGCTGGGGACCAAGGACAAATGACCCAAATTTCAGGCCTAAGAGCATAAAAAATGTGGACTGAAGAGAGAAAAACAAGAAGGATGGGACTTGATGGGCTAAAGCTGTGATTGGACAATGAACTGCAAGACCCAAATGGAGCAGAACTTTTAAAAATGAGAGACCCCATGACTGGTCGTGCATTTTGGGACCATTTTGGTTCATCTTGAGTGTAGCCCTGGCTGGGCTCTTGTGCTGCTCAAGGGGGATCTATGGAGGCCTTTTAATAAATACCTAAGTAGAATAAATTAGTGGATTCTTTAGCTCCATCTAGCCTCGGTTCTAGATCAGCCTTCACAAGGCATCAGGACTGCCCTGGCTGTGAGGGATCCCAGCCGTGGTGCCCAAGAGCAGGGTGCTGAGGGTTTGCAGTCCTGCTGACAGCTGCCTGTTCCCATCCCTGCAGTGGTGGCCGTGCTGAGCGAGATCCGCGATGTGAACGTGGAGGAGGAGGCCGTGCGCTATTTCGGGAAGGGTTACCTGGTCGTGCTGCGCTTCGTCACCGGCTTCTCGCACCCGCTCACGCAGAGCGCCGTGCTGGGCTGCAGAAGGTGCAGTGGGGACTTGGGAAAACTGGAACGTGTAAGGTGGGGAATGCCAATCGTGTGGGTCAGTAATTGCCAGCTATTATTGATGCCTCAGGTTTTGGCTTTTATAGTTTTCAGATTCTGTGCTGGTTTAGTGTGTGGGTCTGGGCTTTGTATTAGGGGATGGTGAGCTTTCTGCACAGAGCAGGGAGACAAAACAATTCCTGCTCTAGCTGGACAAATGATCCAAATCTCAGGCCCGAGAGCATAAACAGTGTGGACTGAAGAGAAGAAAACCAAGAAGAATAAGACTTCATAACCTAAAGCTGTAATTAGACAATTAACTGCAATATGCAAATGGAGCAGAACTTAAAGTGAGAGACTCCATCACCTGTTGTCCATTTTGTGACCATTTTGGTTCATCTTGGGTGTAGCCCTGGCTGGGCTCTCGTGCTGCCCAAGGTAGACTTTTATTAAATACTTTATTCTTTAACTCTGTCTAGCCTCTGTTCTAGGTCAGCCTTCACAAGGCATCATTATAACTAAGCTCAGTTTTTAGACTTGCTGTTATGACCCTGTGTTACTTAGTTTAACCTTTTAAATCCCATAATGTTTTCATTTGCAGACATTTGGCTAACACCATCTGTCAGGATCATGGTTAAATATCTGAGATCCCTTTAGTGCTGCATGTCTGCTGGAGTTGCCTTCCTGAGCTAAGCAGTGGCAGAGGGGACTAATTCTACTTTGCAAACATTTGGTGTATTAGTTAGCAGAAAAATTATCTTAAACATTGGTAATAAAGAACCTTGCAGCAGGGACTGGGAAAAGGCTGATTTGTTCTGCTGTGGAGGGAATGGCTTGGTGTGTCAGCCATAGCCTCTATGCCCATATGACTTTCCCTCTAAGCAATTTTCAGGAATTAGCATGCCTGCTCTTGTCTTGTCAGCACTACAGTTCCACTAACTCTTCCATTGTTTCTTCTTTTCCACAGTGATGTGGAAGCAGTTGCCAAACTCATTACGAGTTTTCTGGAACTGGACAGAGTAGAGACCCCACAAGATTTCTCCCAGAGCAGCGAAACAGAGGCAAGTGATGCAGATGAACCACAGGTTAAATACTGATAGTCATTGTGAACTGAAACAAGCAGAGGCTTTCACACATCTGGAGAATATTCTGGTTGTTCTTCAGAACAAGAAACCCCTCACAACCCTGACCTGGGCATTTCTCAACGTGTGTATTTGCAATGGGTGGAATCTGTCATAGTTTAGTGTTGAACTGCTTCAGGACCCTGCATGTGGACACTGCTGGCTTTTGAACTTTTGTCACCTCCTCAAACTTGTCTAAGAATAGCTATTTATTAATGAATTGGTTTGAAGTAATTGCTTTTCCATTAATGAAATGAAGATGCAGATGTGAACTGCTTACTGCAAACATTTGCTGCAGGTACAGTATATGCAATGTAGAAGAGTTGAATTTGTAACTCATAACACAATGCTTTGATGTTTCCCCTTTAATATATGCAATTAGGAGATGCAGAGTAGTGGCACTTTTATGTTCTCTACTACTGACTTGCCACTGGATATCTGTGGAAATTAAAGTCTGAGTGCCTCTCTTGGAATTTTAAACATCAGGTTGATCAACTTGTAACGGTGTCTTAACTTATCTCAGACTCACCAAGGAGCCATAAATAGCAAAGGAGAAAGGATCATGATGAAACAGCTTTGGGATGCTCTACCTTAATCCTGTTCTGCTTAACTTCTGGGCAGGACTGAGCAATCTTTTTCTGGACCTCAATGTTTACTATTCAAACTGTGTATTTAGAAAGGAAGCAGGGACGTGTAACTTTAGGTAGGGAAAAGACTGATGTCAAACAAGGTGGTAGCTTAGAGTTGTTGAGTATTTCCTCACTTGAAATGATACCAAAGTGCTAAATAATAACTTTTTTTAAAGGTAGGTAGCATAGACTAAATGTCTGACTTGTATCTGTGTTTTACTCCAGGTGTGTGGTGTCCTCTGTTCTGGCCAATGGTTTCAAAAATAGTTAAAATATACATTTTTTCAAGGTATTTCTGAAGCAAAAGCTATCTCTGTTAGTCAACATATTCTGTCTAGAGCTAGAACTCCATCATGCTTACATTAACATGTCAGTACAAGAGAAAATTGTAAAAAGCTGCCAGCTCCTTTAGCGTGCTACAGCTGCTTGTACTGAAGTTCACTAGGTTTTATTTAGGAATCTTATGATCTTTAGACCTGATTTAGAAAATATGTACACAGTTACATCTAGGAGATGTGAACAGGGTACGAGGTAACTGTGTTGGCTGCTTTCACGGTTGGCCAGCAGCAAATGTCTCCTGGCAGCAGTTCCTTCAGAGTTTAAAAGAGCCTGTGTTCTTGTTTCCAATCACTCTACCTCTACAGAGAGAAGGCTCTGAAAAGTTTTTGGTAGCAGGCATGTCCTGTTGTGTGTTCCAGTTTGGGGTGAAGCTGAGCACCTGCTGATCAAAGGTTTCCTTTCAGCTGTTCAGACCCAGGATGTGAGCAGAGGCAGAGGCTGAGGCTGGTGCTGTCACTGGAAGGTACTCACACTGCAGCAGGGTTGATGGCTGTTGATGTAGCTGCCTGCAGCACAGAACTAGGTCTGTTTCCTTTAAATAAGAGAAAAAACGTGTAATTATGTCAGGTATCAGTACAGAGCTCTGCCAGTACATGTTCCTGAAAGTCCTTGAGTTGTTGGGGTAATCATGGGGCTTTTGGTGCCTACCCCACACCACTGGAACTGAGAAGTTGCTGTGTATGAACGTGGGAAAATTAGGTTGCAGGCAATTAGCTAAATTTGCCTTTATTCTCCAGCACAGCTGTAGGCTAAGCATAATCATCAAACCTGTTTTAAAAAATATTGCAGGGTGTAACACTTAATGTAGAGTTCCTCATTTAAATCCACTGTAATGTATACCTGAGGTGATGCTCATTTTAGGGAGAGGAGAATGAGACTGGGGACTTGGAGTACTCTTTTTTCCCCACAGTGTAAAATGAGACTGGTGAGTGTTCTAAGGACTTCCAGTAGGAAGTACTGTCATGGTACAGTGTAAGCACAAGGGCTCAGCCTGTGCTGCTTTGTATCAAGGATATTCAGAGGGCATTGTGGTGTGCATTGCACTTACTCTGAGCCCGTGGAGTGGACCATGGATAAACCAGACAAAACTACCTGCCTTCAGTCTCAGCTCTATTGGCTTTCATTTGTATTCCCATGAGAGCTGACATTCCACAGAAGATAAAAACCACACTGTAGTTCTCCAGTTAAAAATCAGTTTTTGAGAGGTACATCTGTTGGTCTGACCCTGCACTGCATCCTGTGTCCTGTTTCTGCTGAGCTGCAGTGCATCCAGCTTGCTTTGCATTCATGGTGTTAGTCATGTCTACACTTAGACACTATGCAATGTCTTAGACAAGACTAAACAGTGTAAGGAACATTGAAAAGGGAATGACCTGTAGTAAAGTAAAATGTAACTCAAAATACATCCTGTGGAGTAAGTTGTATGTTGGGTTGGTGGCAGTGATCACCTCTTCAGAGGTGTTTTCCAGTATCCTCCTCACTCCTTGTTATCCTGCTGTGTCAGGCAGGAGAGGGATGGCTGCTGCCATGCACTGTGTGTCCAGGAGGAATTTTGGCTCCTCAGCCTTTCCATTGGGGCAGCTGGTGCCATCCTCTCTTGTGCCATTTCCATTTTGCATTTGGCAGCTGTCACTGTACCAACAAGTCCAGTTTCAGTGGGGACCTGTGTTCTGTAGTCTGAGCTAGCAGGATGGGCCCCAAGGACGTTCTGGCAGACTGGGGGTGCTCCTGTGGGGACGTGTCAGGCACTGCTGGCTGATCCACCCAGGAGCTTCCTGTGGCACTGATCCACCTGAGCCTGGCAGTGGCACACTGCACCAGTGGTAGCACAGGCTGATGGGTTTTCTCTTGTGTTTCTCATGATCCACATGTGGAGCTTCTTGCCCTCTAAAACTCTGCCATTTTTAGCTGGAAGACATGGCCAGATGCAGTGCAGTAACTGTGTGCAAGTACAATTCACCTGCAATGGCTGTTCCCCTGGATTTGGTTGTGGCAGTGTCTGTGCCCTCAGCAATGGCATCAGCTTGAGGAACTGTGGACAGCAGGTGCAGCTCAGGACAGGGTTCACTTTCCCTCTTTGGACGAGTCCTCTGTCATCCTCCTTTTCTGCCACTTCCCACCATTCTGCTGAAGGCTTTCCTGGATGGTTTTCCTCACTCCTCTTGGGCCAGCCCAGTAGCCTACATGTGCCTGCTGTGAAGTGACTTGGACTCAAAGGAATGACATGAAAGACTCATTTTGGTTAGGAAATGAGGTACTCCTGGGAGACTCCTACAGATGTACTCATGAACTTTAGCATCTCAGGCTATCCAGAGACTTGTGCCTGGACAGCTGTAGTTTGCATGACTTAACAATGATTTAAAAAGCTGCACAGCAGAGCTTAGATTAGCTCCAACACCCTGACCCTAAACCAAGCCCCTTTGTCCCGTCCTTCACTGGAACTGTAAGTGGCACTTAGCAGGTGCTCCAGGGCAGCCCAGTGGCAGCTCCTTGCATGGCTGTGCTGGGATGGGACTGGGGCTGTGGCTGCTGCACTGCTTTGTGTAACCTTGCTGTAACCTCATATCCCTGCACAATGAAATATTCCATACCTGGCATCAAGTGTGCAAGTCTCAAAGAAAATCTAAATATTTATAGTTGAGATCTGACTCTCGAGCTGTATTTATGAAGTTACACAGGTACCAAAACCTCAGCTTGCTCAAGTAATAAATAAAGAGTGCTAGTCCTGACAGTGTCATAGATGGCTGGGAGGCAAAAATACTTTTGGAAAATGTTTAGAAATTGCCTTTTTTTTACTTTAAAATTGCAAGTAGAATTTCAGCAAGGCGTTGTGGTGTTGTCTTTTTTTAAAAAAAATGTTCATTGAAAAAATCAACTTTGAAAACTTGTTTTGCATTGCTGTAGTATTTTGTATTGTTTTTAATTAAAATTATTAAAATATTAATGGCTGCCTGAATTATTACTGGGAAAGATCTACTGAAAGAGTTAATGAGGGGGAGGACAGAAGAGAAGAAGCCCAAATACCTGCTTAGAAGTGACCCTGCTGACATTCCTGCAGCAGTCCAGGTTTTAATTCCATATAAGCTGATAGATCCAACTCTCTGTTGGTGAATATTGCCATTTTCCCTCCTTTAAACCAAACCAACACGCTGCACACACAAAAAGCAACACCCTTCTACAAACACTTGGAGTATCAAAGGTTTTATTCAAGTAAAATAAATTAAGATCTTGTTTAGTTCAAGCTATGTGACAGGTAGACAGAGCAATTGTTTCTTTTTAGATAAAGATCTGCATGTGGACCTGGTTACTGAGGCTCTCACTGAGTCACTTGAAGCTTGTCCTATGCTGTAGTTTTACTTTCTGTATGTTTTGTTCCAAGAAAATTTCAATACCAGTGACCCCCAAAAAATGTAAAGAAAGGCATAAATGAAGCATAGAAATAAATATTTTGAATATTCATGGTGAAGTAACGTACTTAACAACCATACTTTGGAACTATCTCCATGTAGTGGAGAATTGGGATAATCACTAAAAGTCCCCAAACGTATTTCTATCCATTATGACAAGTTTGACATTAAAGCAGAATAAACCAGCATTTTTTTCCTTGTATTTGGTAGCTTTAGTCATGGCTCAAATTGGGACAAACCTGGGAAGTGCAGGTGGTGAGGTTTTATACAGCCAAACAGGTGCCTCAGTGAGTGGGGTGGTGCTTTTCTGGGGGGATGGGGCTGAGCTTTGGTGCTCTGGCAGAAAGTGAAGCAGCCCAATGTGTTCAGGGATTTTCCCTCCAAGCCCGGGTGTCACTGCCTCAGGAGCTCCCTCTTGCTGGAATGAATGGTAGGACACAACTCAGCACAGCTGACATGTCAAGGAGTTTTGGTACAGAACAAAATGACCCAAACATTTTTAAAGTATCCTAAATATTAGGGTAGAACTTTCCCAGGTCATTGGTATGTAAGAGTCTGTTGCTACAAATCCTGAGTCTGGAAGGACCTGGGTTTTTCTCCTGCCTTGTAGGAGAGTGAGCTGTGACTCACTCCTGCATTCTGTTATGCAAGGGCAGCACACCTGACTGACTGACAGGCAGGTGAATTAAGGCTTAGCATGTGTTAAGACAAGAAAATTAAGTTGAAGTGTTTTATGCTAATAAATTCCTTCATGCCTTCAGGTCACTTTTGTTTAACCACACTCTCAAGATGACGAACTCCAGCTCAAGGGCAAGCTTCTGATTTTCACCAGCCATGTTTTCCCAGGGAATGAGTCAGACTAATTGAAATGTCCCTAATTTTGTGCTCTTATTGCTTCATCTAAATCATCCAGCACTTCCTGCAGCCTCTGTAGGTGAGGGTGGACATTCTCCTCCATCCACTCCTCTATAGCACACCTGTGGAAAACTTGCTCCATGGCTGCTTGCAGGTCTTGTGCCACAGCATTCCACTTGGAGAAGAGCCTGAGCAGAAGTGAGAAGGAAGAAACAATGACATTTGCAGGGGGTGAGGGGAGGGTTGGCTTACTGGCCTTTGGAAGGGAGTACTGTCCTTAAAACCACTCTACAGGAAAAGAAGCTTCTATTACAAGAGCCTGAAGGACTTGACTTGGTTCAGGTGGCAAAAGCTTGATACTGTTTCTGTTTAAGTTCCATTAATCTTGGCACTTTCCTCATGCAGACTTTTAAAGTACCAAAATGTGAGCTCAATAAAACACTCTGCACATTTGAAGTGTAACTGAAGAGACTTGTTGGGAATTTTATTCTGGGTTTTATCAGAAAGGGAGATAAGGTTGGATACTCATCACAGAAAAAAAACAAAACACCTATAAATGAACTTTTTGGCATGAATTGGCAGAATGTCTAGGACAAGTTCTGGAAAGCCCATGGTGACAGGGGAAGGGCCTGGCTTTATTCCAAGCCCTGCCTGGAATCTGGCCCAGGGTGAGCTCCTACACCAAGGCCAACCACTGCTTACGGTGCAGCAGGGCTGTACAGGAGTGACACTGGAGAGGCTTTTGGAGACCAATTTTGTACTTGTTCTCAAAGAATTCACTCAACAGAAGGCAAAGATAAAATTAGAATCATAGGATGGTTTGTGTTGGAAGGGAACTGTGAAGATCATCTAGTTCCAATGCAAACATGTTGTATAAAAACATATTATGGATACTTTGCCTGATTCCCACTGATGTTTCTGAGATAATTAGAAAAGAGGTAAGGCTCACAACTCTCTGTAGATGAGTGCCCAAATATCTCAGACTTTTATTTCCCCTGTAGTGCAAAACAAGTGGTGTTACCTGACTGCATCTGGCTGGAAGTGGTGCACTATGATAGGATGAATAATCCTCTTTTTCCTGTGGTAGGGGCTGAACCAGCCTGTGGCATACCTGAAAATGGATGTTGGTGGGAGCAGTGATGAAACAGCAGCAAGTTCTGTTTGTCACTGCTGAGGAAGTTCTGTTTGTCACTGCTGAGGAGGCTTTAGCTGAACTCTGCACAGAGATGATGCTTAAGGAGTAAGTTTATTTCAGTCTATAGATCTTTGGAATTAGCTGGTGAAAGTGTTCCTGGCAGATGATCACCTGATAAGTTTCATTTCAAGCTCCTTTCTTTTTTAACTACACCATTCAAAATTTTCATTTTAACTTTAAATAGCAGTAAAATGTAATTAAGGAAAGAACTATGTACTTCAAATAAGGCAGCATACAGTACTTAGGAACTTTGCTAAAATTTTTTAAATTTTGATGTAAACATTATGTTCTGCTGAGGTGTCAGTGACACCTGAAATGCAGAGCTTGATATTTAAATCACTTTTCTGGAGTTGTGCCCCACTTTGAGATGACACAGTTCAAACAGTCCTGCAGCCAGGCAGAATCAACAGAAACCTCATTACCTGTTCTTTTCGAGAAGTTCATCCACTGATGACTTGAGGTGGAAACTAATTTGTGTCACAAGGGTGAGGATACTGCTCCCAGGAAAGGTCCCCACACTTGGGCTGTCCAAAGAGGATCTGTTAGTTTCTGGACTTACCACACAAGGAGAAGCACCTGAATTCTGCAGCTGGAATGTTACCTCATGAAAGTTTCAATTTCCAGGTTAGGCATTCCCAGGAGGTTTTCCACATTTTCTTTAATCTTTTCAGAATAGCCACCTGGTAGAAGACAGTGGAAATGAGTAAAGGAGCCCAAAGAACCAAAATGTTCATACAAGAGGGGTTTTCTGGAGTATTCTGCCTTGGCTTAGTAGTTCCCCTTTGGGGAAGAATTTTTTGAAAGGTGAAATGGAAATAAAAGAAGGAAAAAACACTTGTGGGTGGGAGGAGGAGCTCAGTGTCTTTCACACAGCTGTCTTGTGCAAGGTGAGCACTTCCTAGCTCTGAGCTTTCTGTTGAGGGTGCTGAATATTTCTAGTGCCTTAATTAAAAATCAGTGGATTGTGGGGGTTTATTAAGAAAACAAGAAAAATATTTTTGGCAACTGCCTGTAAAGAAAGCAGAAACTACAGGAGGTATTTTACCAGACAATGTCCCCCCTAGATCGATTTTAAGAAAAACAATTAGTCAAAACAACTTTTACCCATGAGCACGTTCTAAATCAAAACTAAATTAGGTTCATTTATATATCACTATTGTTTTTCAGTATTCAGAAAAGCAATTCTGCACCTTAAATTTATTTTTTAATATAAGCATGAAGTTTTTGACCATCTGTGTGCTAGATCACAATAAATGAAGAGGATACAATGACTATTTCTAAATGCTTAGGCCAAGAGGGTTCTCTCCTCCCATACTGCAAATTGTAATTTATTGTTCATAATTCAGGCTGTGATCAATTCAACAAACCATCTCAAAATATAACAAGCCTGTGCTAATCTTAGGGCAAGGATACTTCACTCCTGTGCTAGGCATTATCTGAGAGAGAATAAAGTTGTCATTGTACCATTCTTTAGGGCTTGCAGACACACGGCCAGGGATGGAATTCCCACAGGGAGAAGCTCACACAAAACAGCGAAGTGATCATACCTACGTAAGAAAGCATCCATGAATTACACATTTTACTGCTAGAGCAGACTAAACAAGTGGGAAGTTTTAATATTTCAATCACTAAAATTCAACGAGCTTTAGAAACATCAGTTTCTGTGTCAGAGATCACTTATCTCTGAAATGTGAAGTATTCCTGTTTTACTAGTAAGAACAGATGAAAACCAAACTCTCTACTCAAGGCAAGTTAGGGTCAGAAACTGGACATCAGCTCTCTGGTAATCCCTACTCCTGACTGCATAAAAATGTTTTACTCCTTCATAACTTTAACAAATTCTCATGTGATTTCACAGTTTTTGAGCTCCCATCAGACATTCAGATAGATACACCATGCATGAACTACAGTGTCTATGAGCAGTTCAAAGTGGCACAAAATCCATTTGAGCCTTCCAACCCAATCTGCAGCTGGCAGTGTCCCCAAAGCCACTGCTCCTGCTGGTTAGTGCTGTACAGCTGAAAACCACCCTTCACAGTCTGGGGGTGAGGCACAACAGTGACAGGAAGAATTGCAGGGTGGCAATGTTCCTTTTAAGCCCCAGCTTCCCTGGACCTCTTGGGGAGCTCCTGGGTGGAAGTTTGCTTATCTGTGACCCTTGGAGGCACACAGGGGCCGTTCCTCACCTCTGCCAGCCGGTCAGCGCGATACCTTCGAGGACATCAGCAGGGCTCCTCCTGGCCACCTGCAGCCACTCCAGCTGGTTCCTGAGGTGGTGCCCAATCAGGGTTAGAGACTGATTCACTCCCGTGGCTCCCTTGAAGGCACTTGCAAACCACACTTTGGAGAAGCCACACCTGCGGTACTTCTCTATGAGCTGCACTGCGGGGACACACAAAGGGACAGGCACAGGATGAGCTTCCTCCAGTTCCAGCCCCGACTGCAAGGCTGCAGTGAAGGGGAGCACAGCTCCAGGTCCAACAGGCTGCTGAGCCTTTCCAGGCTTGGAGCATCAGCAAGGATGGGGGTTTGGACACCCTCTCTGAGCAGCCTTTTGAGTGGCTGTCCTATTTTCATGTGTCAGTTACAGTACTCCACTCCCTTGTACTGCTACCATGCTAAGAGCTGTAAGATTGCAACAAGCATGCACAACATCTGACAGCTGATTGTTCTTGCAACAAAGGAATATTTGCATGATTGTTACATGCCTGACAGGGGCCTTTAGGAGCTTCCCTCTGAATTCTATAGGTGTATGAAGCCCTGAAGCTTCTTTTGCAGAGCTGTTCAATACAGAGCTATGTGCTGCTGCTGGTGTTAATACAAGGAGAATTAATGTAGCAGTGCTTGTGGAAGACCTCTGAATCTCCTAGCAGTGATTCCAAAGCTCTGCTGAAAAGAATTAAGCGGCCTACAATGCAAGTCATTCATAAGGGAAACATAAATAGAAAAAGAAAATAATATCAACTATGATGTGAAATCAAACGGGGGCTTTCTTTACGCTATGAAAGCAATAAAAAACAATTTAACAAAACCAGAATGTTTTGGTGTCCAGCTAAGGTAGGTTTTAATGACAGAATTTTGCTTTGGCTATTTTACTTCTACGCAGCTCAGCAGAGAAGTACAAACCTTTGCCCTCTACGTTGATGTCTGTTGCATAGTCCCAGATCATGGGCTGCACCAGCTGTGGGACCCCGGACTCTGAAAGGAACAGAGCTCTTCTAAACCATGGAGAACAGCTGCTTAAATGAGAACTCAGCACAGGTTACTGGTGCAGCAGCATGTGACCACAACTAAGGCTTGTCACTTACAGCTGAAGCACCCCTGGGCATTTTCAGCCTGGCCAGGGTTTGCCACATGCCCAGGGCCACTGTCCTCAGGCATGATGAAACCATTAACATGGAGGAGCAGTGACAGTTTATCAGAGACCCCACTCACCCCAAGCCCACCTCATTCTTAGCTCCTTGCATCTCTCTGTACCAGCTGGATTCCACTGGTAGAGCCACAAGAGGAGATTTAGCTAAATTCAAGTGTAACATTTACCCTCTCACTTACAGACTGCCTGGGCTGTGTTTGCACCAAAGGTAGCTTTTCAAGTAAAACTGAAGATACAAATTTAGCTTTAACTCATTTGTAATCAACTCCTCAGCTAGTTTTAAACATGTTAAACTGACCCCTAGAGAAAGTGCAGTAAACTGTACAGAAATTCAGTATTTTAACTCCATCACATTTTAATTTGTTTATTCTGTTATTATGGCAGTACAGTGCTGTACTGTTCTGGTGGAAACTCCATGGGTCCCACCTGCATTTTTTGGGATGATTTCCCACTATTAAAGCCTTGAATAGGTCAGTCACTGTTGGATGAGCTGCACAGCTTTCCTGGCACCATCTAAATCTGTTTACAGCAGCCATGTAAGGTGGCTCTGAAAATGCTGGAACTCCATCTGTGCTCAGACTACTCCAGCTTTTAGCAGACTACTCCAGCTTTGATATTTTTCCACAAACAAGACTTGTGATATCAAGGTCTTGGAGCTACCCCACAATTCAGAATCCAAGTCCTCACAAGGTGCACCATGATCACAAAGATGCTCACAGGGCTGCAGCTTCTCTGTGTGAGTTTGCACCACTTGGGATCAGGTGCTGCAAAGGGCAGCAATGAACATCAGAAGGTGTTGAGAGGCACAGAGATTTAGACTTGGACCACAGATGTTAACAGGTTGTTGTTTTGTTTTAATGTTGTGTTTTAATGCTGGTTGTTGTTTCAATGTAGAAGGAAAGTAGAATTGTTGGCAGCCACTGCAGGGTGAGCATTTTGTGATGGAAAACTAAAGTGTTCAGACTGGCCCAAACTCTCACAGGGACTCTGTGGCAGCCAAGGACTGAGTGCTTCTGTTCTCTAGCCAAACAAACCACACCTCACCTCTTGCCAGATTTGTTGTTTTCATTGCATTCAGCTGCCAACCCCTCTGTTTTATCTGTGCAAACCTGGTCACACACCTGCCAGTGTTTCCTCACTCATCCCCCTGAGCATGTCATCCCACACAATGGGCGTCACCATGGGGTAAGACCAGGCCAAACAAGTGGCAACTGCTTTGATGTGGGATAAGCACAGCTTCTCTGGAGTGTTGTTCTGCTGCTGCAGCCACTGCTTTGACTCCTCTCCTTCGCCAAGGTAGTAGACCTGAAACACCAAGCAAATCATCCTGACTTCTTGTACAGAAATAGACAAAGTGAGGTAGACAATATTCAAAGCCTTTCTCTAGATGTGACCCACTGAGTGGGCACATTCCAAAGCACCTCTGAGTGCTGAAAACACTGCAAGCATTTCCATCAGTCTTCAGGAGACTGTGCCCATGATTACATGCAGCACTTGAGGGAATTTTCCTACAGAAACTAAAATATCTCTATGCCATATTTGCCTTTGGAATCTTTGTCCTTAGAAGTAGCTCTCACATTTATTCACTTCAAATCCAGCAAAGACCTGAGGTAGATAAAATGAGGTTCCTATCTTGGGGAAGATCATCCAAATGTGAGTCTAGAAGTAACCTGGGGCCATGTCCAAGGGTGGCCCAGCATTTTTGGTCCCTTGCAGAGAGTGAATTAAAATTTGCAGGTTTAGAGCAGGTTTTATTTATTCTACATAAATAGTATTTTGCTTTTTAACAGCTCCCTGTCCAGCCTTCCCACCAGTTTCAATACAACAGGATACAAAATGCTAAACTAATATCAGTACAGTTAAGTGGTCATAATGAATTCCAGGGATCTGTGTGCCATCAGCATGGTTTTAAGAAACTGTGAGAAAGAGAAGCTTGAGTTTTTTCCTTCTCAAGGAGACAAACTGCCAAGGTAAAAAAACCCCAACACTTTCAACCCACAGAAGGGTTTACTTTGAGTAACTTGCCCAGAACAATGAGCCACATCTTATACAAAACTTACAGGATTCCTAATGAACAGCTCGAATTGTTATCTCATTACAAACACTCACTTGACCTAAACCCAACTGCTGTTAGCTTCAAGAAGCTGCTTTCAATACTTTGATATTACACTTGTATCTATGGAAATGACAACCTGTGCTCCTGGAATAATTTATTGGCAAAGACTTTTCTACACTGGCTCAAGTGGTGTTTTCTGTCCCCAAAATCCCACCCAAACACGGCCTGGGCACCACTGAAATGCAGAAGCTTCAGCCCTTGCTATGATTCCTCAAAAGAAAAGAAACATTCCCAGCTGAAGAGAAGTCCCACCTCATCACATCCGATGTGAAACCACTGCAGGTTCTCGTGCAGGGCCATGACCTGGTCAATCATGGCTTTGACCAGCGCCAGGGACTCCTCCTTATGTGGGTTCAGGGCATTGGGCAGCTCCTTCACCTCCCGCAGATGGGCAAACTCCCTGTGCTTCAGCACAAACTGCAAGGGAAACGGGAGCTCAGGGACAGCCACCACACCAGGGGACAGCAGTGTCCTCCTGTCCCCAGGGCTCTGAGGGCAGGTGTCCGGCTAAACCCAGGGACAGTCTGGGGGCTCAGCTGCTGCTCCATGCTGCTGGGGGGGTCTCTGACCACAAAGCACCTTACAGGGTGGGCGAAGGAAATGGGGAGGTCACTGCAGTGCGACCCTGATGTCAAATCCTGCAGCTGGCAGAGCTGGATAACCAGAGCACTGGGACCTGGACTGGAAATTTCCAGCAGAGAATCCCAGAATGGGTCAGGCTGGAAGAGAGCACAATGGCTTATCTGGTCCCACCTCCCTGCTCCAGCAGGGCCAGGGTTGTGTCCAGAGAAGGTGTGGAGTCTCCCTCACTGGGGATATTCCAACCTGCTCAGGGCCTGGTCACTGCACAGGGAAGAAGTTCTGCCTCATGTCCAGGTGGCACTTCCTGGCCATGGTTTCTGCCCAGAACTGGACCCACCGCTCCAGATGTCACCAGGGCTGAGCAGAGGGGCAGGCTCACTCCCTGCCCAGCTGCCAATGCTCTTCCTACTGCACGCTGAGACCCCACCAGCCTTGCTGTCCCCTCAGGCACTGCTGGCTGAGCACACCAGCTCCTGCCCAGCCCATCCCACCAGCCTTGCTGTTCCCCGGGCACTGCTGGCTGAGCACACCAGCTCTTGCCCAGCCCAGCACGCCCAGCTCACCTCCATGTGCCCAAAGCTCTGCACCAGTGGCACCACATCCAGGCCCTGTGCCCGTGCCCAGCTCAGCAGCGCCTGGAGCTCCTCAGGGCTGCAGGAGAACGACTGTCAGTGCCCACTGGACATGGCCCAGGGTGCTGCGGGCACCCAGAGCTGCCTGCGGGGTACCCAGAGCTACCTGTAGGCGTGAGGGG
Organism: Serinus canaria; assembly: GCF_022539315.1. NCBI lineage: Eukaryota > Metazoa > Chordata > Aves > Passeriformes > Fringillidae > Serinus > Serinus canaria. The sequence continues at coordinate 8,538,438 of NC_066331.1, read as the reverse complement.
CCTGCAGCATCTCCAGCGGCCCCGTGTATGGAAAGGTGTCCTCATATTCCAGCAGCAGCCCGGTGGCACCCAGGGTGCGGAGCAGCGGCAGCACCTGAGGGAGGGAGGGAGGGAGGAAGGCGACACCTGGAATGCAGCTGGGCTGGGAGCAGTGCCACCACCCTGTGCCCCTGTCACCTGCAGCAGGTATATCCCTCACCTGAGCCAAATAAATCCTTCACCCGTACCAGGTACATCCCTCACCTGATCCCAGTACATCCCTTACTTGTGCCAGATACATCCCTTACCTCCTCCAGGCTCGCCCCTCATCCACCCCAGCCTCAACCCTCACGTCCCTCAGCCTCACACCTCACCTCCCTCAGGTTCACCCCTCACCTGCCCCAGGCACATCTCTCATCTCCCTCAGCCTCACCCCTCACCTGCCTCAGGTTCACCCCTCACCTGTCCCAGGCACAGCCCTCACCTCCCTCACGTTCACCCCTCACCTGTTCCAGGTACTGCGCGCGCGGCGCGGCGCCCTTCAGGTCCAGGTGCACCAGGCGCCGCCACATGCTCTGGCCTCGATTGCTTTGGCCTGTCGCCGCGGCGTCCCTGCACACCCCGGCCGGCCGCACCCCGGTGTCCCTGCCCCGCTGTCCCGGGACTGTCCCGGTGTGCCGTTGTCCCCTTATCCCCTTGTCCCTCTGTCCCGATGCCGCCCCTCCGCCGCTCCTGTCCGTGGGCTGGATCCTTCCACTCGCTCTCGGCAGCCGAGCGCGCTCCCCTGTCAGGAAGGCCGGCAGGCCAAGGCGAGGCGCGCCGAGCGCATCGCTCGAGGCGGAGGAGGCGCGATGGCTCCGCAGCGGCGGGCGCTGCCCCGCGGCCCCGACAGCGCCGGGCCGGGGCCGGGCCGCGGGGTCCGCCGGCACAGCAGGTACCAGCGCGGGGCCCTGGCCATCACCTCTTACCCCCAGGCCCGGCGGCGCTGCGGCTCCCGGGGGTGCCCCGGTGGGGAGGCGGTCGCGCAGTGGCGGGCCCGGGAGCGGGAGGGAAGCGCTTGTAACGCGTGTGGTGTGCTCCGAACCGGGGTCCCGGGAGAGAACTCTGTGTGTTTGTAACGCGTGTGGTGTGCTCCGAACCGGGGTCCCGGGAGAGAGCCGTGTGTGTTTGTAACGCGTGTGGTGTGCTCCGAACCGGGGTCCCGGGAGAGAGCTCTGTGTGTTTGTAACGCGTGTGGTGTGCTCCGAACCGGGGTCCCGGGAGAGAACCGTGTGTGTTTGTAACGCGTGTGGTGTGCTCCGAGCCGGGGTCCCGCGGGGTGAGTGCCCGGGGCTCCCCGGTCTCGGCCAGGCCCGTCCCTCCCCGCTCACGGGGCCCGTTCTGTGCTCCCTCCGCAGCGCCAGGAAGGGCAGATTGCAGCAGGATCCCCGGGGAAGGTGGCTGAAGGCAGCGTTTCTCCTCCTCCTCTCCGCCGCGGCCTGCGGCGGCCTCGTGGTCTGGAGCCGCTTCCGCAGCCAGGATGGGGTCCCCGAGGGTGCAATCCCCGGAGATGGGGTCCCCGAGGGTGCAATCCCCGGAGATGGGGTCCCCGAGGGTGCAGTCCCCGGAGATGGGGTCCCCGAGGGTGCAATCCCCGCAGAGGGGGTCACCGAGGTGCTGGCCCATCGCAGCGACACCCTGCAGGACAAGTTCGTGGAGGTGCCCTGCTCGGCGGACTACGAGAGCCACAAGCGCTTTGCAGGTACCTGGGCTGAGCTGCCCGTGCTCGGGGGCCAGGAGCAGCTTGGCCGCTGCCCGGGCACCAAACTTGGGCTGCAGAATTCCCGTGTTTGCAGCGATCTCCTGGGCACCGTCTCTTGCCTAAAGCCCCAAACGTTCGTGCCCCTCGGACTAGCCCACAAGTCGATTCTGAGAGGTTTTCTTCCCTTCTGAACGTGCTTTGCAAGGGCTCTATGAAATAATCCTTCTGCTAACTCTGTTTCTGGTTTGTTTCCATACTCTCTTGGTTCCTGAGTGAGTTTGCTGCTGCTCAGGACCATTCAGGGTATGGAGTGACACTGATGGAGGATACTGTGTCACCAGCTTGTGGTGACTGCACAAGTGCCAGCTTTTGACACTTATTCTGAGATCTGTGTCTGCCAGTGGCTTTGGGGGGTGCCTGCAGAGCACTTTTCTGTTTTTATGTCTTTCTGCTGAGCCAGTTTTCTGTCAAATTGGTATCTGTTCCCCCTGGCCCTTATTTCTTTGAAGTGTTGAGGTTGGTTCTTCAAGAGATATGGAAGATTTTAATCTTCTCTGACAAAGAGCAGTGAGAGTTTGACTTGCAGCTTCCATGGATGAGCAGTGCTGATGTTCTTTCAGATTTGCAGAGTGTGGTGTAATGAGCATTTTCAGTTGGTACAGCTGCAGAGAGCAGCTCTCCTCTTGGCTTTTGTCAGTATGTCTGGCTGTGTGTTGGCTGATAAGCTGTTGAATCCAAAAAACAAAACCCCAACCTAAAAACTTCTGAGTCAGGTTTTAGCCAAATTGGTGATTGTATCTGCTTCATGATGTGGCTGAGAAAATGCTGACACAATGCTGGAGGATGGAAGAAGCTGCTGTGAGCTGAGGAAGAGCAAAGGTGATCAGAGGGCTGGAGAACCCATCCCATAAGGAAACCTCAGGGAGCTGGGTCTCCTTTCTCTGGAGAAGGCTCAGGGAGAACACATCCCATCATTCCAGTTCTTGAAGAGAAGCTATAGAGGACAGAAGCTCTGTCTTTGTAAGGAGCAGCACAGAGAAGACAAGGCACAGTGGGTGCAGGTTGCACTGGGAAGATTTCATCTTGATATAAAAGAAATTTACAGAGAGAACACTCAGTCACTGGAACAACCTCCCCAGGGGGGCTGTGCACCCCTCTGGCTGAGGGATTCCAGGGTGGGACTGGGCACTGTGCTGGATAGTCTTATCCAGGCTCTCTGCACCACAAAAAGCTGAACCAGATAATCTTTGGAGGTCCTTTCCCAGGCTCTTCTGTGATTCTGCAATTTTTAAACTTTCTCCTGTGCCAGTTCTGATAGAAAATGTTTGACAAATTGCCAGTCCCATGTTCTTTAGATGGCTGGTCCTGGTGCTGTTGGTCAAAAAGACTTGGAACATAAAACAAAATTCATATGGAGTCTGAGGTCATATAGTTTTTCCTCAGTGCTGCTACTGTAGCATCTTTTTTTTTGAGGATTCATCCCAAATGTTATTTAGGCCAAGAAAACTGATGTCAGGAAGCTACCAACAAAAAAAAAACAAAAACAAAACTGTGTTGGTAAGGTAAATTTTTTTTTTGACATGAGAACATGTTCTGTGTTAATTTTTCATAGTAACTGTAAGGGGAAACTGCTGCTGGGCGAATTTGTGTGGTGCAAGGCCAGAGAAAACTGCAGCTGGTGATTTGGTTATAATTGAACTGGGGCTAAAAGTCTCTGGATTCTGCTGCTGCAGTGTTTGCTTACCAAAAGAAATCTCCCAAACCAACAAAACTTTACTCTTCCCTTCCCAGGTTTGCAAGAGCAATTTTTTGAGCTTGTGGTCTGGACCATCCCACCAGTTATGCTTTTCATTGTTTTCTTTCTATTCCTTCTTTTTCATGCTATTCTTTTCACTGTAAGGAAGGCAGGAACTTGAAGCACATCTCTCCAGGAATGAATTAATTCTTTATTTTTGGGGCTGTGTGGGGGGCAGCAGCAAGTGCTGACTGCAGGGTGAGGTCTCACCTCTTGGCTTTGTATGGGGATAATTAACTCACCTTTCTAGTTAAGTGTTTGCTTGGTGCTGCTTCTTAAGTTCTGTGATTGATTTGGGTTTTTATTTATGGAGTTTTTTGGTTTTTAAATTTTTTTTTTTAATTTAATTTTATCTATGTTGTGACCATGCTTTTGAGGATCCAGCTGTTAATTGGTTAATTAAAGCTGAGCGGTGATAATTTTCCCACGAGAGGGTGGTGATGAGCTGTGGAGGAATGTTGTGTGTTCCCCACAGCAGAGCCAGGCAGAAAATGGGAATTATGGATCAGCTCAGCAGCTTTAGGCACTTGGAAATAGGTTTCTGTCACTCAATAGCTCTTCATTCTCAGTCTTTAGCCTGGCTTGGCACCCTCAGCTGTGGGCTCTGTGTCAGGAGGAGGCACATTCCTGTCACCACTCAGTGTCTGATGCTCAGCTGTGAAGTTTCCACAGCTAAAATGAGCTTTTTATTTATGCACCTGTCCCTGCTTCCAGCTGAACTTGGTGCAACTGAGCTTCCAGTTTGCTTCAAGTGATTTGGTAGCTGGTGTCAGAGCAGGATTTATTCCCTTAGCACTGCCTGCCTGTAAATAAACTTCATACCAAATAAAATCTGCTGTTTTTCAGAGGCCAGGCACTTGACTTATTATATTTGCAGAAGGTATAAGGTGTAATGTGAGCACAGTCTCACCTGAATTCTGAACTCTGGGAGCAAATCTTGGCCATTTCTGCTCTCCTGAGGCACAGCTAACTGCTTAAACCTGCTGTGGCCACTGTGTGTGGTGAATTCTTATTTCTGTTGGCATTTTGTGTCGGTGCACAGAACATCCCTGGGCACTGCCCAGGAGCCAGATTTAAGGTCCTTTTCCTGAGACAGGGCCAGGGGATGTGGGAAGGTTTAACACAGCCTGCTGTGGGGATGGCAGCTGTAAATATCTGCCTTGCAGAGGGATTGTTCCCTGCCCAGGGCAGGAGGAATGAGATGATCTCCAAAGTCCCTTCCTATCATCCTGTGCCTCAGGGGAAATTCTTACTAAAGCTTTTTTCTCCTGTGAATCCCCTCTGGCTCAGCAGTGAGTGGTTCTTGGTTAAATATCACTGAGAAGGAGACACAGCTGCAGTTTGGGCACTTGGTCCCTTGTGTTATATTCTGGTTTTTGTGCTGAATGGGAGCAGGGGCCAGTGGCAATATTTGTGTTTTACATGTTTTGGATGTTCCTCTTTACCTTGATTTATCTGGTAGCCAGAGCTGATGGTGCCTTACCAGATAAAGGACCAGATCAGATCAAGGTTTTCCAATCATACCATTTTTTCCTCCCCTTTTTTTTACAAGTACAAAATTTTACTCTATAGCACCCACTTTTTACAATTTCTCTGGACACCATAACAATATTAAAAAAGCCAAGCAGGAACACTTAATATCTCAGCAAGCACAGACAATTCTGCTAGTACAGGCTGAGCTGGAAGCTCTTTTGCAAGAGGGGAATTGCAACCATTAATTCTTTCAGAATATAAACTTTAATGCAAATTAAGAGCAAAATGGCATACCAGGTTACCTTATGTCAAAAAAAGCAATATTTTTTCTGGAGATACTCAACAAACCAAGCTCATCTTGAGTTAGCTGGGGAAATATCACAACTCTGAAAATCACTTTGCTCTGAGTACCTTGAGAGAAACTGAAATACAGGTTATAACTGAGTTAGAGGGATGCTTTCATGTCTACTGGGCACAAATTTATGGAATCTACCAGGTACCTGTAGTACTAATCTGAATTTCTCCTGAGATTATCCTGGTATGCCTTTGACTCTTCCTTGCTCATATATGCCGAGGTCTCTAAGACAGAGAGGACACTTCCTGCTGAAACCATTTTCAAACAGACTGTTCTGATTTTTCTTACTGCTGAAATAATTTTCAAACAGACTGTTCTCAATTTTCCTGAGCATTCACCTGGTGTTTGTGCTGTTGGTACCTGACTGACTTTATGCTGGACTACATTTTTCTGTTTGTTGGAGTTTTTTCTCCATTTGGGGAAGCTTGTGCTGTTGCTTTCAGAGCAGCTCCTGCTTCCAGTTCTCTGTCAGAGACCCCAGACATGTAACAATTGCCTGAGGTAACTCTGTAGTTTTGCCAAGCCTGGATATTTGCAGCTGGGAAAGGAGCAAATCTTGTCTGAAATCAGAAATCTTTGCAGAATGTTGTAGAAAGGAAGCTCTAAACAGCCAGGATTGTCCTGGAGTATTAAATTTCTCCTTTGAGTTTACTTGAAAATCAGCTTTCCCTTGCAGCCCTCCTGACATGTAGCTGGAGTATATCCAGTCACAGGGAATGGAAATTCCTGCAGAATTCCTGGCAAAACTTCTCCCATCTGCCTGGTGATTGTTAAGAGCTGCCTTTGATCAGAGCACAGTGATGCTTTTGTCCTCCATGGGTGAATTGATGGATTTCTTTCCAGGAATTTTGTATTCTGATGAATAAATAATCCTTGAAGTGACACTCAGTTCAGGAGCACTGAAACCACACTCAGCCCCTCTCTGCTGGGGCTTTACATCTGTAAATGGATCTTCCATTTACAGATGGAAGCGCCAAAAGTGCCAAATGTAATATCCACTTCCAAAAGTGCCAAATGTAACATCCACTTCCAAAAGTGCCAAATGTAACATCCCAAGGTCTCTGGTGGCTCAGAACTGATTTGATTTCTTCTTCTTGCCTGAAGATTGTTGTCAACCAGACTTAGAAGAACTTTCATATATTCTTCACCTGGAACTCCTGCTGCTGACTTGTTATTCCCTGGAGCTTTTAAAATTTAATGTTAGATTTCTTAGCAGTGAACTTTAGGAGACTTTTAAAATCTTGTATATCCAAGCTGTGTGCTTCAAGAGTGGCTTCAAGAGAGACTTTTGTGCAAAGGCTCATTTAAAATCCTGCCCTTCAGGTGGCTGAAGTGGTTTCAATGGGTTCTTTTCCTCCTTTTTGTGTTGCAGGTTGCACTCCTAGGAAGTGTGGAAGAGGTGTGACAGATGCTGTAATCACAAGGGAAGAAGCTGAAAGAATTCGTAGGTAATTCTTTTAAAAGCACTAATTTCAATGACATTGTGCCGGTCTGAGGGGTAGGATGGGTGAGCAGGATGGGTTAGACTGATCAAAACATGAAATTTTTGTTATTAAAGCCATTTTCCATTTTTACTGTAGTGGGGGCAGTTCTTTCACACAGAATCTCCCTGGCTATGAGGGGCATGAGTGCTTCACAGAAAGAAAGGAAAATGAATTAAATAAGTTTTCAAGGATTTTCACTTGGCCTCCATTTGGCCTTTAAAAGCAGAACAAAGCAATGTGAGCCTGATTGCAGCTGTGGGTCTGGCTGGGTAATCACCAGCAGATCAGCAGCAGTCCTCTGTCAAGGGACTGGTTTTAGGGTATTTTTGGGATTTGTGGAAGGGAGCTGCAAGTTTAGAAATGTTCTGCAACACAAATTCTTCATTTTCATGACAGGCAGGAAGGTTCAGTTTCCAAGAAATGGGAGCTGCTGTTAACTCAGTTGGGTTCTACCTGCTGCATCAAATCCCACCCTCTGGGGAGTTCCATGTAGTAAATAAGGACATTAAAGGACAAATTAATCACACTCCAGTTCTCATCTGAGATTATTGTTTTGCCTGCAGAATAGCAGAGAGGGGACTGTCCTTGGGAGGATCTGATGGAGGGGTGAGCAGTGTTCTGTTATTTTCTACCTTCTTTTACTGCCAAGGCAAGATTATAAATGCATTTTTTGGGGCTGAGGTGAGGAGATGGAGATTTTTTCCATCTGTTCAGACTTGGAAAATAATAGATTTGGAAAGTTATTTCTCATTAATACTTCAGCTAGCAGTGTATCTCCTGACTCCTGCAATACAGTTGCCATTTCCTTGTATTTAATTATTTCTAGCACTTCTTTTGAAGTGATTTTTTCTTCATCTGGAAACAGTTGCTATAGCAGAACTGTAAAAGTTTATCTTCTGAAAGTAAATTACAGTGCTTCTCAGCATCATATAAAGATTGGATTTGTAGAGGCAAGAAAACCATGTAATGTCTTAAGTAGCCCTTGGAATAAAAAGAAAAGAAAATAAAAAGAAAATATTTTGAACGAATCCCACTTCTCTTTAATGAGCACATTCATTTTCATTTCTTTTTCCCATCTTTGTTCTCAGAATGTTTTGTGTGTGAACAGGAAATGTTTCTTGAGTATTTCTAAACAGAGCCACTCCTTTAGGCCTCTGCTGGATTAGGGCATATATTAGCAAAAAAAGAAGGTTTTCAATTGAAAAAATAAAAGAATTTATTGTCCTTGTGATTGCTGAGAAAGATGTGTAAAAAATATAAACCAAGAAATATCTCTGTTACTTTGGAAGCTTCACTTTGCCCTTTTTTTTTTTTAAGGGGAAATAAATGACACGGAGGGGAAATTGTTTCTCTCTCACTGCAATAAAAGAAATCTGTTAAAAATCTGATGTCTGTGGAGAGGTGTGAGCTCTGAGCCAAGCCTTCTCACATTTCTTATAATCTTAAATGTGAGGAACTTCTTAATCCTCAGGGAAATGATCAAGAAGTGTGATGTTGTATTGAGCACTTAACCAAAATAATGGATCAAAACTGAAAGATGTTAGAAACAAGAGCTGAGCAATGCTTCTGGGAAATTGTAAAAGTCATAGAATGGTTTGGGTTGGGAAGGACCTTAAATCCCACCCAGTGCCACCCCTGCCATGGCAGGGACACCTCCCACTGTCCCAGGCTGCTCCCAGCCCTGTCCAGCCTGGCCTTGGGCACTGCCAGGGATCCAGGGGCAGCCACAGCTGCTCTGGGCACCCTGTGCCAGGGCCTCACCAGCCTCACAGGGAAGAATCCTATTCAGGAGAATATGATTTTAATATGATTTTAAATACACTCTCTGTACCCAGTTTCTAATATCTTTAATGTATTTAAAATAATATTTTAAATATGATTTTAAATAACACTCTCCTTACCCAGTTTCTAATATTTTGAATATATTTTAAATCATACTTTTAATATGATTTTAAATACACTCTCCTTACCCAGTTTCTTTTATTCCTGTCCTGCTTGTTTCCTCTTCCTTTCCCCATGTCCCAGCCCATATTCCTGGTGTCATGGTGCAAATCTTTTTCTGGCAGTGCTCTCCTGGCTCTCTCAGATACCACTGGATCCTGCTGGATGTTTGCTGATGGCTTTAGATGGAACTGTCTGTCTTTCTTGGAGCTTTTCATCTTTTCCAGTCTCTTACCCACAGAGCATAAAGAATATTTCAGTCCTTACTTTCAATCCATCCATATCTGTGCTCCCAAGCTTCCAGCCACTTGGAGTAGGTCAGGCTTATTGCTTTAAATTTCTTTGGCTTTAGATGATTCTGTCCAGTTATGTCTGCTGTAAGACTAATTCTTCCTTTAAAATATCTCAAAATTACTGTTGCTGTTTAATGATTTGTAATTCTTACTTTAGCCACTTTGTTCGCTTTGCTAGTCAGAATAAAACTTGTACAGGTTTCTGTTGGGATTCAGATTGCATTTTCATTGCCTGGGGTTTCCTCTTACCCCCTTTGTAAGCAACATGTCTGGGGTTTTTTTTGGTTTTTGCTTTTTCTTTTTTTGCCTGTCATAGTTGTTATATTTTGAATTCTCAGAAGTGGGTTTGTGTCTGTGTATCTAGATATAATTTATTAATTTAAAGGTGTAAACTTGCAGTTTGTGACTTGTTTAATTCTCTCCTCCCTTTGTTTGCTGCCCTTCCCTGGAGTACTGGAGCATAGCTCCAAACCTTGTTTCCCATTCCATCTTTTTATGTTGAGAAAGTCTCGACAAACATCTGAATTATTGAAGCCTCCCTGGGGTCATGCCCCAGTTGTCATGCTGAGCTTTCTTATCTTCCTTTGTAACTTTTCCTGGGTTTATATTTATTTATGCAGAGACACACAGAGTGAAGCTAGAGGGGCCATGGCAATCTTCTGGTCTAACTTCCTGCAGAATCCAAACAGGAATATTTTCTCCACCAGCAAGCTGCTTTCCCTTCTACATCTGTCTCTGTAAAGGAGTTTTATACTCTGTTCCTTATTCACAGAATGGAAATTGCATTAGTTGACTTGATGTTTGCCTCAGCTTTTTTCTTCTTTGTATAGATAATGATATTAACCTTTTCAGCCTTCTATGGTTTTGTAATCTTTCCCTCCCTGGTATTTTTCTGCACGTCACCTCTGCTGGTGTGAGCACTTCAGTCCTGACTCATTCACTCAGGTCTTGCAGGTGCTGCCATCACAGCAACCCCCTGGTGTAAATGAGACAACTCATTTACTGTCATCATGCCTCAGGTTTAGTTTTTATATTTTTCACATTCTGTGCTGCTTTAGTGTGTGGGTCTGGGCTTCACATCAGGGGATGGTGAGCTCTGTGCACAGAGCAGGGAGACAAAACAATTCCTGCTCCAGCTGGGCACCAGGGACAAATGATCCCAATCCCAGCCCAGGAGCACAAACCCTGTGGGCTGGAGAGAGAAAAACAAGGGTGGGACTGGATGGGCTAAAGCTGGGCTGGGACAATGAACTGCAAGGTGGGAATGGAGCAGAGCTGATCCCAGGGAGAGACCCCGTGCCCGGCCGGGCATTTTGGGGCCATTTTGGGTCATCTTGGGTGCAGCCCTGGCTGGGCTCTGGTGCTGCCCAAGGTGCATCCATGGAGGAGATCCTTTAATAAATCCCTGCTTTATTCTTTAACTCTGTCCAGCCTCTGTTCCAGCTCAGCCTTCCCAAGGCATCTCCAGCCCATTTCTGTGCCCCTGTGGAAGCTCCATTCTCACCCCTCAGCTGGAGTGTGGAGCATTCCCACAGGAGCCCTGGGGGAGGCTTTGGCAGCTGCCAGCTCCTCTGGGGACAAGCAGAATGAAGATTTTCTCCTTTTCCTCCTTTGGGTTGTGTGGCTGCTGCTTGCTTTCAGAGTATCACATAAAACCTTATCAGGGAGGAACTGGTGTGGATGTGAACAGGTATTTTATTGTTTGCAATCCCTTTTAGTGAGGAACCAAGGCAGGGCCTGTCAGGCTTTCCAGGATGGGAATAGGGATCCTTCTTGCCATAAGCTGAGAAGTGCTGGGTACTGAAATATTCTTTTTGAGTTCCTTTAGCGGTAAGAGGGTGGAGAATATGGGACTATAAGTAGTGAAAGTCCAGAAGAACATGTTTGTGCTTTCTATTTTTTCCAGAAAGTTCTATTTCACTTCTTTAGAGTTCTGTAAACCAGGACATGGGGTAGTTCTGTCAGTCTCTCACAAATAGGAGTGTGAGTGTTTGCCATCTTTAGGCAAACCTTGGAGGCCCTTCAGCCTGGGATCACTGTCCTGAGCTGCAGGCTGGCCCTTGATCAGAGAGCAGGACTTGAGGTAATCAAGATTTTATTCTCAGTGGCAGAAATGATGCTGAAAATGTTTAATATTCTGAAATGACAGAGGCTAAAATAAATGTGTTCCTGTTTTTTTCCCAGGTAGCTGTTGTGCTCATGTGTAAGAAAGTTCCTGTCTTGGCATTTAGCTGTTTTCCCCTGTCTGAAACAATCCTGAAGAATATTCTTTCTCTTTCAGGTTCCCTCTTCATCCTTTATCTGGCTTTTCTAGCCTTTCTGTTGTAGCTATTGCCTTCTCAGCTATGAATAACTGCAGTTCTTAAGGGTTTTTCTTTTATTGATTAATTTTGTTATTTTGGATCTTCCTAACTGGAATCATCTGGAGCTTGGGGAGTGAGAAGAAATGTGTAAATTTGAAAAGCATGTGGAAAGAGTTAGAAAGGCAAATTTGTTTTTAAATTAAATTAATCTTCTTAGCTGTGTTGTGCCACTTCTTATAATCTACTTTAATATGGTCACAAACATATCTTGGAAGCTACACAGGAGCAGTTTTACTTCTTTTAGCTGTGGTTTAGATTTTTGTACAGAACCAGAAACAAACAGATGAAAGTATTTTGCTTCTGAAGTTTGAGTAAAGCTTGACACAAGAGCTGCTCTTGCCTGAGAGAGAGATTGTTTCCTTAACAGTCCTCTGAAGCTTGGAGAGCAGTGGGAAGGGCAGATCTGAAAAGCTCATGCTGTGTCCACTCCAGTAACTTGTTACTTTATGTATTTTGCAAGGGGTAAATAAGGTTATTTGTGTAGGTTTGGTTAAAAAAAAGTTGTTATCATCTCTTCTAATGGAGCAATTGAGGCTGCAGAGATTCTCTAAGGGACTGTGATGAGTGTGTTCCCCTGTCACCGCTGTTATTCCTGCTGGGGTTTTGTTAGAATGATGGGAATGGTCTGTGGTGCATCCAAACAATGGCAGATTCCATGATAAATGCCCAGATATTGTGCACCAGAGCTGTCATTACTTCAGTGCCACTCAGGTTAATTAACTGGTTCTCTTTGGTATTTCCAGTGTAAATAACAAAAAGACTTCTATTAGACAGTTCTATTTTAAAATATTTTAGAACTGATGCAGAACAAACCTGTGTTTTGTGGACAGCAAGGGACATACAAAGGTGTACTTTATTCAATTTAGAGAAACATTTTAGAATCCTCTCTTCTGGCAAATATGAATGTTAATCTTTGCAGCTTGTTGGGAGCTCAGCAGAAGAGTTTGGCTTGAATTGGATGAAGAAATGGATTGATTTTCCCTTTTCACTCTGTGGTTTTCTTTTTTAGCAGCTTCGAAATTGAGGAAAAGAAAGTTTGGCCCTAGCAAGCCTTGGAATTCTCATTGTACTTTGAAACAGACTTTTTAATGTCTGTATTAAATATGAGAAGTATACAGGATCTCGTGGTGAAGGAGAAGTTTTAATAACAAATGCAGGACAAGATAAATATTAGTGCTGCTACTTGAGCACCCAAAGACTGGAAAATGTGTGTGGAAGGGAAATGTGTTCCAGAAGGGATCCTGGAGCAGAGATTTACCCTCAGCCCATGGGGGGAGACTGGCAATTCCCTGTCAGATCTGAATTCAGAAATAGCAGTCCTATGATTTTTTTTTTTCATAATACCTTGATAATCTCTGCAGGGATCTGAGGGAGGTTTCTAGTTGTAAAATAAATGTTGTATTGTGATCCCAAAGCTGGAAGCTGCTTTTACTTGGGAGGGTGTGGAAAGTGAGAGGCAACTTGGGACAGTTATTAAAGGTCATAGTTAAATAAAGCTAAAACCTTTTCATGCTCATTTTTCCTTCTTTGTTTCCTTTTCCAGGCATCAATTCTGGACTTGCACTCTGGAGCTCTTTCCCTGGGGAAGCATTTTGTTAATCTGTACAGGTAAAATGAGGCTGTGGCTTCCTGCCTGCTGCCATCCCATCCCTTCCCTGCCCACTGCCTCTTCCAGTGTCTCCAGCCCCTGGGCTGGGATTAGTGCTGAGAAATGATGGAACTTGGCTGCTCCCACCACAGTTTCCATGACCAGTTAAAGAGCTTTCCTGGCATGAAAATGGATCTTTTATTGAACTGGGCACTTTGAAAGCTGCCATTATCTTTATTTTGATGTTCTTGCACTGCTTAATCATAGTATTTTTTCACAGTTATAGTTTAGTTTATTCAGAGTGGAAGAAATCAAATAGCCTGAACCATTAAAAACTTGAATCCATGTGCTTATTTCATGATGTGGGAGTGGATTTTTTTAATGCCTGTGGAATGCCATTACCAGATGCAGTTTTTCAATCCTTTAATCTTTTAAAATTTGATCTTTTTTGGACATAATGCTCCAAAGCATTTGTAATATTTGTTTTTCGTGTTGTGTCCTCACTTTTTTGATTGGGGGTAAGGAGTTGTCTTGTTATTGCTCAGTATGATTCAGCAACTCCTCTTTTAGACTGTTGTTTAATTTTTCAGGTACTTTGGGGACAAAATTCAAGACATCTTCACAGAAGAGGATTTTGCCTTATACCGGTAAAGATTTTCAGGAACTGCTGAGTGAGCCACAAACCAGAATTTTTTATGGGTTTGAGTTTTTTGTGGAGTGCAGCCTGGGAGAGGATTGCCCTTTGCATTCACACACTGGATTTTGCAGCTCAAAATAGCAATATCTGAGAACTACATGACTCCAGGAAGAGAAGCAAAAGGATTTTTTGACTAGTAAACAACAGCAGCCACATCAGGACAGTTTTATGGTGTGAATGTATTTAGGGTGATGGCAGCACCACACATTTCCCTCCCTCCCAGCAAGATGAGCTGCTCTTCTGAGCTCTGTGGGGATTTGGGATGGAAATCCTCATTACCTCCTCTTTCACACATTATCCTGGGGTTCTGTGAGATGATAGACACAGTTCTGGGCTAGTATTACATCAGGAACTCGGGGGTTTTTTGAGGCAGAGTGTAGCAAAACATTAAAAAGAGTAAAGCAGGAAGTGGAAGGAGTTGAGATGATTTATATTCTGGCTGGAGAAGCAGCCAGAGGATGAAAAAACTCTAATGGAAAAGCTCTGGCATCTGATGCTCCCAGCTTCCCTGCAGCCCTGCTCATGCACTTAACACACACAGCAAAGCTAACGAGCTCCATGTGGCTGGGAAGGTGTGTTGCCAGGAACAAGCATTCTTTATTGACTAGACACAATAATTCCTTGGTTATGCATAACAGTTGGTTTCTCATCATTTAAGATGTCCCTGATTTGAATATTTGAACTTAGTTTGGTTTTTTTTTGGCCTTTTTTTTTTTTTTTTGCCTCTGTGAAGGAATCTGATCCCCCTCTAGTGGTGGAAGGAATGTTAAGTAGCCAAATGGGTTTATTAATTTTATTAAAATAGTAATTAATTAATATAATCTTAAAATATTATTCACTTTAAGCATATTTTTATTTAACACCTGTTTTTAGGTATCATTGTCTTCATAGATGAACTTCTTTAAAATATTTTTACTTCTGATCCCAAAATTAGATGATTGCTTGATTATTATTGAACTTTAGATAATTTCTGTTTTACATGAACAGAAGCATTCAATTTTTCAATAATTTTATAACTTTATGCTGTGAGATTAGACAGCTGCTAGGGAGTGTCAATATTCCAATGGGATTTGATGAAACATCCCAGTATAGGGGATGTTTCAGTCTACTGAATATGAAGCTAATACAAAATATATTATTAAATGCTTCTGTTCCTATTAATGGCAGTGCTTTAGAACGGACTGTAGTACTTTATGGCCTTAATGAATGATTTTATGCTATTTTTGGGAGCATTTATCTTCATTATTTCCCCTCACCTACCAAGGTCACTTTAAAAATACACTCTTGGGAGAAATAACTGAATGTAATTCATGTCTAAGTATTACTGATTGCAACAATCACAAAGCTGAGAAGGCATCCTGAGCCAGGGGCCTGATTTCTGAACTGTCTCTGTCATAATTACATTGCTTCAGACTCAATTATGGTTTCTAGGCTGATGCTTTAACCACCATCTGCCAAGCACATTACAGCAATCCCTCTTGTTGCACATAATAAATGAAATGTTTATTCAGAAGGGAGACCTTTAATCAGGTTGCTTGGTGGAAGGGGTGAGTTGAGCAGAAAACAGCACAATCAGAAGATTTATTCCCAAAACCTGACAGGTTGTGAAGGCAGAGACAGGAGGAGCAGGGGAGGAGCTGTGGCTTTGCTTGCTGTGTGTCTGTGGTGTGTGTGATTGCTGTTAGAGCTCTCTGGCTGCAGGAGCCCTTTGCTGTGTCAGCTCCCTGGACAGTGCTGACAAGTGGGATCATCAGGAGTTGTGTGCATTGAGCTTTGAGTGTTCCTGTCAGCATGGCTGAGTCACACTTTGCAGTGGCTCCTTACTGCATTTTTGGTGTTGGTCTGGCACAGCCTGTGTCTCACAGAAACTTTTCAGTGGCACTTCCAGCTCTCTGTGCTGCTGCTGCTACATTAAACTGGCAGCTTTGCAAGCTTTTCCTTTCTTTCAAGTTGTGTGTTCCTTGGACTTCCAGCTACTTCACTGGCTTATTTTCTATTTTCTTCCTCATCACCCTAACTCAAACCAGTGACTGCTTTCACAGAATCTGGTGCTCATGTGCTCCTTTCAGGGAGTTCAGCTCTGCCTTTTGGTATTTCCCAGTGACTCAGTGCAAATGGACAAGGGCTGCTGCTGACAGATGTGGGGGGAGCGTTAATTTGGTGCTGATGCTGTCGACTGGAGGCTGTTCTGGGCATTTCTTGCCCCTGCAGAGCTCTGTTATTGCACCTGCTCAGAGCCAAGGTACACCTCAGCAGCCTGAATGAGACAAGAGTTGCTGTGCTTGTGAATATAAATGCTTTTCCAGCATGAAGAAACACTTTCTTTGTAGCCATAATCCACCAGAAGTGTCCCAACAGTTGTGGAGAGCCAGGAGCAGTGAGGGAACGAAGGGAGGCTCCTGCTGCTGAGGGAATAATCTGGCTCTCCCAGTTTTGGGCTCACTCATTCTTTTCTTCTGAGCTGAAATTTGGCTTCTCTTTTCACTTGGTTTACACATGAAGGGCAGAGCTTTTGTCCTTAAGTATTTTGCCAGTAGTTTGTGTTTGGAACAGCAGGGCAGGGAATGGAATGAAAACCTGCAGTCATGATATTGATAATGTTGAAATGGCCTGGCCAGCAGAAAAGTGCACAGAAGAGTTTTTCTAGTCTAAAAAGTGACCTTACTCTACTTTTCAAAGCTCTAATTGGCATATTGAGTAGGGCTTTGCATCCTGTTTGGTTTGTAAAACACACATTGTGCCCAAAACATTGCACATCAGTCTCCAGGAGGAGTGAAGCTTTAACAGAGCCTTCTGAACACCAGACAGCAAACCTTAATAGAGGGTTTTTAAAAGTGAAAAATGAATCATGCTGAAAGAAGAGGGAGGACTCCTTGCAGAGCAGGACAACTGGAGGAGTTCAGTTATGTCAAGACTGTGGCCTGACTGCTTGGGAGGGGATTTATTCCTGGCTGCTGCAGGGGCCAGGGAATCAGCTGCTCTGCTCTTGGTGGCTGTGAATTCTTCAGCTGGCTTGTTCAAAGCTCTCCATTCACAAAATGAATAATTGCATTTAGTGCTTTCTGAGAGCCTTTCCTGCATCCTGCTCCTTGGAAAAAGCAGACAGCAAGATGAGCCTCCCACAGCATGAGAGGAAGGAGCTGTAGGTTCTTTCCTTTTTCAAACTCAACCACTGTGAAGCTCTGAACTTGAAACCGTAGTTCTTGCAGCCATATATATCCCTGAAAATCCCTCTGACTTCATTTGATACTTTTATATTTCACATGTAAAATAGCTTGAATTGACCCCTAAAAATGTAAAGTGAGACAGGTTAAAAAATCAAATCTGTGTGTGTTATTTCTATTTCTTGTGAGGGACTAGGTGTGAACAGAATGAATATTTTGTATTTTTTAGTACTTGTGGATTTTAAGAGATGACTTTCACAGCCTGTAGACACACACCACAGGGCTTGTTTTGATTCTCATTTCTTTTTAGTCACCTTTTAAGTTCCCTAAAGAAATACCTGGGAAAAACTTCATTGAAAGTTATGCTGAGTGGAGAAATGCACTGGAAGATAGAAACCTACTATATAATTCCATGCTCAACTTCAGAAATGTGTTTTCTCACATTATCTTGTTTGTACACTGGAATTGTGTAATTTTGAAAGACATCTTGCATTCATTTAAAAGAATCTGGTAAGAATACCAATACATATGTTGACCAAGAACCCCGAATTTCATGGAGCCAGGGACTTCACCAGTTGGTTTAAAAGTAACTAAAGGTTCTTCAGAGGCAACCCTTTTAGGAAGGTACAACTTCACTCTTACCTGCTTTGGATTAAGAATATCTCTGTGAAAGACTTCAATGTTTTCAGCAGTTAACAAACAGTGGGATGGGTGTGGAATTACTCAGGAAAACAGAAATTTTCAAACCTAGGCCACAGGAGACAAAGTTTGTATTCCTTGATATTCTGACAATTAAAAAAGCCCCAAAGAAACAAACCCCAACCAAAATCCCTGGGGGAGGTTCCTTTTCTCTCTCTCTCTTTTCTCTCTCCCTCCCTTTTCCCCCCATTTCCCTTCTCTCTCCCTCCCTTTCCCTCCCTTTCCCTTCTTTCTCTTTCCCTTCTTTCTCTTTCCCTTCTTTCTCTTTCCCTTCTTTCTCTTTCCCTTCTTTCTCTTTCCCTTCTTTCTCTTTCCCTTCTTTCGCTTTCCCTTCTTTCGCTTTCCCTTCTTTCTCTTTCCCTTCTTTCTCTTTCCCTTCTTTCTCTTTCCCTTCTTTCTCTTTCCCTTCTTTCTCTTTCCCTTCTTTCTCTTTTCCTCCTCTCTTTTCCTCCTCTCTTTTCCTCCTCTCTTTTCCTCCTCTCTTTTCCTCCTCTCTTTTTTCTCCTCTCTTTTTTCTCCTCTCTTTTCCTCCTCTCTTTTCCTCCCCTCTTTTCCTCTCCTCTTTTCTTTCTCCTCTTTTCTTTCTCCTCTTTTCTTTCTCCTCTTTTCTTTCTCCTCTTTTCTTTCTCCTCTTTTCTTTCTCCTCTTTTCTTTCTCCTCTTTTCTTTCTCCTCTTTTCTTTCTCCTCTTTTCCTCCTCTTTTCCTCCTCTCTCTCTCCCCTCTCTCTCTCCCCTCTCTTCCCTTCTCAAGGCAAAATCAGATGTGTTCCCATGTTTCTCAGGTGAGGAAGAAGCAGTGGGTGAGTGATGAAGAACAAGGAGCAGCAGGAGGGAGGTGTCACTGACAGCGCTGTGTGTTCTCTGCAGGGATGTGAGGCAGAGGATTCAGCAGAGGATTGCTCAGGTGTTTGGCATCAGCTCCTCTGCCATGTACCTGACCAAGCCAACATTCTTCTCCAGGATGAACAGCACAGGAGCCAAGACAACACATGATGAGTACTGGCACCCACACGTGGACAAGGTGAGGAGGGGGCTGAGATGGGATGTAAACATCTGTTATTATTATTCAATCACCTGGAAATCATTTTGCATTTAAACAATCCATCAACCAGGTTGGAAAACTTGTGCTTCAGGGGATGAACCTAATGGGAGATAAGTGAGTTTTAGAAACACAGGCCATTGCATCCCATTCAATTTTATTTTCTCTAATTTAGTTTGGTTAGAATTAGTAAACTGTGAGAATGACTACTCAGGAATCTCTTTTGTCAGAAACATTGATTAAAATGACCTGAATTGCTCTTTTAGCTAGGTGGTCAGTTGGTCACTGTGGTTACTGATCTAAGACTCTTCAAAAAGCTTAATATTTGTATTTCAGCTATGTGTGAATTGAAGCTTTTTGAGCTTTTTGTGTTTCAGTGGGGATGTGGGACCTGGTACCCTCTTTCCATAACTTGGTGTTTTGATCCTTTTAACTGCACAATCTTATTTCTAGGCTTATAGCTTAATACCCAATGGACCTAAATGATTTGGTATTGAGTTTATTTCTGAGTTTCACTGAGTTCAAGAATTCTGCGTAGAACAGCAGAATACCAACAATGGAAAAATCAAAGAAAAGCACCAAAAAAACTCCAAAAAAGCAAAAAACCACACCCACATTTCATGCCTTCAGGATTTATAAATTACTCATTCTGGAGTCAAGGATTACCCAAAATGGAACCAAATAAAATAATCCCAGCAAAATCCAAGTTATTCCTTAGGGCTTAAGTCTGTAAGTGGCCAGTGTACCTTGAAGTCTGTGACCTGAGACATGAAAAAATCAAACAGAAATATTCCTTGCCTGAAAGTATTTCCTGGGAAAAGCCAGTCTGAGGGAAGTGTCTTTTGTGGGTCACAACCTTGGTGTGAGTTCCGGCGTCCTTGTTCATGTGAGCAGAAGCAGCTTAAATTTAGAAAATGTGGTGGTAGTGATGACACAGCTCATGTTTGGAAGCAGAAAGTCCTGTAGGGTGGAATGTGCCAGGTTTTGGGTGCCTCTGGTTTGTAAAGCTGTGATGTAACCAGTGAGTAGGAATGGCTCTGGACCAGAGGTGTAGGGTTGGTTTTGATATCCAGATTGTTTGGATTTCTGTTGGTAGGAAATGGATGCAGGGAGCAAATTGTGCTGGTGGGGCTCACAGAAATTCCATCATGTTATGCTCAATTCCTGTGGGTTCTCTGCTTCCTTTTTCTGCCTCTAGCAGGGTCAGGATTGAAGGCACTTGAGAGGATAGTTCACACTCAGGTGTTTTTTATTTCTTATCAGTGTTACAGTCCCACAGCAGTGAGTTCTGCAGTCCTTCATTAACATGGCACAAAATACCTGACTGTCTCTTGTTACAAGGTCTTTTAGGGCTAAACTGTCCAGTTAAGAAATGACGCCTGGATTATTTTCCCTTTTAACCCAATAACTGATCACTCAAAGCCTGCAAATGAGGACTTTTCTGTCCAATTACAAAACATCACCCAAACCCATGAAGAAGGTGGTAAAGAAGAACAACCAGCCTCCACCCTAAAACCTCCATCTTACTTCATATTTATTACTATATTCTTAACCCCAAACTCTAAGGTTTCCACCCAGTGATATTACACACTTATCACCAACTCCACACCTGTAATCCCAGTTCTATCATTCCATTTTGGAAGCTTCTCCACAACCTCAGGTCTAATGTAGTGCTCTCTTCTGAGTCTGTGCCTTTCAGCACAGAAAGTTTAAGATTCTCAGCATCCAGGATTCCAACAAATTCCAAGAGACCCTTGGGAAGAAGGAAACTGGTGATTCTGCTTGTGTGAATTGCAGTGAATTTACTGGTTCCTTACAGTTTTTCCACAGTTTCAGAGAATCAGATTTGACTGCCACAAGGGTGGGAAAAGCAGTGTATTTCAACAGCTTATGCCTATTTTCTCCACTCTTTTATTTCAGCCCCAAAAAACCCCTATTTTAGAATTCCAGACTCTGATTTATTACTGTAATGAGATCTGAGTCTGCCCAAGCCCTCCTTGCCAGAATTCTCTGTGTGTTTTGCATTGGGAAATGAATTAGGTGGTTGGATAACCTCTCAATTAAGTGTTCCCACCTAAATATCTCCTATAATGTACAAGTTCTTTTGCCATTTACATGCAAATAAGTTTACATGAAGAGAATTTGTGGAAGCTGCTTGTCTGTCCTGTCATCCTGAGAATGCCTGAACACGATGGACAGCAGGCTGAATGTTTTCCTGTTTTTATCCTTCTCTTTTGTCCATGTTTTATTTATCTTGCAGGCTGTCTGTCCAGGGATCAGATACATCAATTGATTTGTCTTGGCTTTTTCTAACCCATCTTCAGCTTCAGAATAAAACCAAAACAAGCAGGAAAAATACTCTCTTAGACTTGGAATGCATAGTCTAGACCTTAGTGGTGTTCTATACTGAATAATGGGGTTGTCTGATTTCTGACAGTGGTTGGAGTCAGTGATCTTGGAGATCTTTTACACAACCTAAATAATTCTGAGTCTGTGAAGAGAATTATCCCAGTTGGGGCAGTTTCCAAACACCTTGTTCATAATCATAAATAGTCTGAGAGAGACTAATTAGGATGAGGTTTTGCAGCTTCCCAGGTTGCCTCCAGTGCAGACAGCCTGGCTTGTGCTTCACTTCCTCCAGCAAACTTTACCACTTCCACACTGCAGTTGAAAGCATGGAAAAAACCCCACATTTCTATTGATCTGAGGTAAGAAGTTCTTCCCAGAGAAGAGTAGTAGAGTTCTTATGTGGCCTCCAAATCAAGTGTGAATGCTGGGAAGTTGAAGAAAGATCAATAAAACTTGCCAGTTTCTTGGAGGCTTTTGTCTTGGATCATTATTTATGCTTTCCCCTTGGAACAGAACAAGTCAGTTTAGAAATTTCTTCATGATTTAACAGGAAGGTTATTCCTAGAAGCCAACACAATTTTTTCCTTGCCTCCTTCCAGAAGACAAGTAAAATGGAGCCTTAGCAAAAAGAGTTCACCCTGTTTTCTGTTTCAGAATGACATTGTTGTTAAAAAGATGTGGCTTCTTGGAACATGTGAAAACCCCTCTTGCCTTTTTCCTGATGGGGCTGAGTCTATTGCAATTAAATTTCTTGATCTGAATTTCCCTGAAGACTTTTAACAGCATAATGGAGTAGTACAGATTTATTGTGTTTATCTGAGGCTTTGTTTTTTTCCCTCCTAAAATTTCCTTGGTTTGTGGTTACATAGGAATGGAAACCCTGAAATCACCCAAATGACTCATTTAATCTTGTTGAATTCATAAGCCTCTAAGTCAAATGAAGAGATTGCTGTTTTAAGATGTGGAGTTTAATCTTGGATGGAATTTGGAACTGAGGCTTCCAAATGCCAAACACCTGATTTATAATGGAGTTACTGTTGCACACTTCTCACTGTCAGCACTGCAGTCTTACAACATTCTCTGGTGGGACTTGGAGATTTGTGCAGTCCCCTGCCTGGGCACAGATCCTCTCATCCTTCACACAACTGTCAGGCTCTGCCATAAGATGGTTTTGGGTTTGTTTTCCTTGAATTTCTTCTATCAGAGCTAGTCCAGCACTTCAGTGCACATTTCCCAAAATTAGTTCTGGCTTTTTTTAGCTTAAATGTGTCCATGACCAGTTAATAGCTATTTTTGTTCCTCCTCCCAGTTCTGCATCCTCCCACCCCCATGTATTTATAGGTAGGAATCATATCCCTTTCCAGTCTTTATTTCTCTGAGCTGAACAAGCCAAACCTTTAATTCTCCTCTCCTGCAATGTGCTCTCCATGTCCCAACCCTCCCCTGTACCTGCAGCCCTCTCTGCCTGCTCAGTCTGTCACTGAGAGCAGCTGCTTCCTCTCCTAGCAGACTTTTCACCTTTCTTTTCTTCCCCTACATTTAATAAAACACATCAAAAGATCCCATTTCTGCCCTGGGACAGCCTCATCCCTGAAAACTGAGGATTTTGATTGTCCTTTCTGCTCAAAGCCATCACCTCAGCTCACCTACAGCCCCTTGCAATTCAGAGATGTGCCCTTTGCTCTTTTATTGTCAGCTAATAGACACTGCCAGCCAACAGCACACTGGAAATGCTATCGAGGCTATTCTGGGGCTTGTCTACACAGAATTAGGTGAAAGCTTACAGGAACAGAGAAGTTCTGATTCTTTTTCTGCATGCTAGACCAATGGTGATTGCAAAAAGTGAATTTTCTTCTGCACTGGAAAGCAGAGGATGCTGTCCTAAATATCCTCAGTAGCTGCAGACCTCTTGTATGGTCCTGCAACTGTTCAGTTGCATAGAAATGTGTCCCTCAAAAAAACCCACTGCAAAATGGGCCTGGCTAATTCTATCAGTTTATTCCATTTATAATAACAGTCTTTAAAGAAGTGTCATGTAAACATCATTATGAGCATCTACCATTAAACATTATCTGTGTTTGACTCTTTGGATAAGGAGTGTTCAAAAAGAGCACACTGACCATATGACATAGCAGGCTGAATGGAAATATCTGCATTTTTTCTCTTGAGTTGTTTACAAGGAGCTGTAGAAATTTGATTTGGAGCTGTGTGGCTTTTAATGACAGCTTCTCTCACATAGTTTGATCTTTTGGTTCAATTATTAATCTGTCTGGTACTGGAAATCATTACAGGGTAACAAATATATTTGATGTACATGGCGGGGTTTATGGCATTATAAATAACTGAGTTTCATTTAGTGCCTGCTTTCCAGAGTGTTGCATTTCTCAGGCCTGGTTGCTTTCTGAGAGTGAGTAATGAATGAGGACAGGAAGAGAAAATTTTCTCTTTCCATTTTCCCTTGCACACTTCATATCCCAAATTAGTCATCTCCAGCAGTCAGGTGTGTTTGGTTAGGCTAAAATGGTTGGTGGCCAGTTCTTGGAAGTTTAGAATTGGTAAAACCACCTTGGAGAGGAGGGAGAGTGCACTGGGGGAGCAAAGATTGCTGCTCCTCTGGAGTTGATAAATACAGTTCTAATGCATTAAACTTGCAAGTAGGAGTTGAATGAACTTCTGCACTGGCTGGAGCCTTCCTTAAATCGATTGGAAGTTTCTATCACCAAGTCAGTGAAGTGGAAAATGGCTCTGCAAAGCTGATTTGCATGAGAAGGGCTCTAGAGTGGCTGGTTTGAGGTGCTGCACTAGCACTTGCTCATTAATTCCCATTTATTGCCTTCTACTGCTACCAGGGTTTGGGAAAACATGGGGAGAAGGGGATCACTGTAATATTTCTCTCATTTTTGTGGTTTGGCTTTTTTCCTCTGAGCCCTTATGGTCAGAATAATAACAGGAGTATGAATGGAAATGTCTTCCTATTCCATCTGCTGTTATGTTCTCTCTGGTCCTCCCCTTACAGAAAAATGTGTACAACCGCTCCTGAGCCAAAATTTAACTGGCACTAATGAATATAACTTGAAACATGACTGAAAATATTTAGAAAACTTCTAAGTTTGGAAGTAGCACCTACCTCTAACAGTCACCAGGTCAGTCAAAACACTCTGCAAATTCTGTGTATTTATACAGTACTACTGTGCTGCACATTTCACTGCTTGGCAGTGTAAGGCTGAACTTTGGAGTTGAGATACACAAAGAAACTGGAGAACACAGCCATTGGTTTCAAGTATTTTTTAAATTGCTGGTGACATGTAGATATGAAAGGAAATACTTCCAGAATCAGCTAAACTCAATGTAAATATTTAGATAGGTTCACTCTCAGTATTAGTAGGTAGTATTTATTTTCTGCAGCTTCAGCATACATATCAACCAAAAATAATGCTTTAAAAGGAAGGAAAAAATCACCTTGCTATACTTAAAAGTGGGATATTTGGTCTGTAGGCTGAGAAGAAGCAGAGACTTCCAAAGTTCAGTTTGAAGGGCTTTTGTCGCCATCATATTTTTTGGAAAAATCCCTTTGCCCAGGATTTGTCTCCAGGGAAGCTGAGAAGCCTCAGAGAAAAAGGAAAACAATATTATCTCATTTGCTGCTCTTGTATTTTGCTGCTTTGGAATGAGGTTTGGACATTGTTTACCAATAGGTGCTTGTTTCATTGGTTTCATGTGAATTGTTTTTATTTATTGGCCAGTTATGGCCAAGCTGTGTTGGACTCTCTGGAGAGTTTTCATTATTATTTTTTATCCTTCTGTCAGTATCCTGTCTGTATTCTTTAGTATAGTTTAGTATAATATAGATAATAAAATAATAAATTAGCCTTCTGATATCAATGGAGTCAGATGTATCATTCCTCCCTCTGATGGGGGTCTCAGAAAATACAAGAAGTTTTAAACAAAACCTGTATGGAAAAGAGTAGAAGCTTCCCCAACAAATGTGTATTTACTTGGAAGTTCTGATTCACTGTTACCTGTGTGGTAGCTGGGGAAAGAATAGCAGTGAGGTATCCAGAAACCTTATACCCAATAGATCATGGCTGGAAATCATTAGTCAAGGGCTGTTCTTCTGCTTATTAACCACCTGGTGAGGATTTATCTTGGAATAGTAGAAATCCTGTCTTTTTGATACAATGTTGGTTTTGCTCTTGGATGATGGAAATCAATCAATCACTTCTCTAATGATGGAAACTAAAAATAGAAAAACATGACATGGTAGTCTTGTAGTGTGTGTAAACACAAGAGAAAAGACTAATAAACATAGATAATTCTTAGAAAATGGTGTTCTTGGTTCTTGGAAAATGGTTTTCAAAGACCCCTTTATTAAACACATGAAAAAACTGAAAATCAGCAAAACCCACCAGATCCATCTGCTCAATTAGCTGTGCTCTGCAGAGATAAGATCAAGAATTTGGTGAATTTTGGTGATTTTGGCTTCCCCCACAGGTGACTTATGGCTCTTTTGACTACACTTCTCTGCTCTATCTCTCTGACTACTCCAAAGACTTCGGGGGTGGACGCTTCGTGTTCATGGATGCAGATTCCAACAAGACCGTGGAGCCCCGAGCAGGTATGAGCCAGGCTGGCTGCAGCTTCTGCCATTCAGTGACTTTGCTGGGCTGGCAGGTGCTGTGGGACTGGCTTTGTGTCAGCAGGAATAACGTGGGGTGGTGGAGCATGCTGTGTTCAGGTTGATGACATCAAAAGTAAGGATGAGAGCAGGTTAAAATACAGCCACAGTTGGTAATGTCTGGTGTTAAGGCACAAGAAGTGACTTCCTGGAAAGGTGTAGGGCCAGTTCTGACAGCTTAGCAGGTCACTGTGTGTGGGAAATAGAAATAATAGTAATAATTCTAGATGATTAGCTTTAAAACACTTACAGCATAGTGTAGCTAAAGCTCATAGGCCAAGAAACACATAGAGTATATTATAATTAGGAAATAGTTGGCTACTTATTGTAATAGCATGAATCATAACACCTGTGTTATCTCACCCTTCTCATGAGACTGCAAATAGAATAAAAGGTTGAAAACACCTCTCAGTTGCCCCATCTCTGAGCCAAAATGAGCTTAGTCTGACAACTGTGCAGCAAGAGCAGGGCTAACTGTCACTGCAGCAAATCCAAATTAAAGCAATTTATTTTACACTGGCCTGAAATTCCTTTGCTGCTCAAGGTGGGGCTGAGGGTGGGTGTGAAGGTGATGGATTGCCACAGCTCTGCTGACCTGCTGCAGCTTGATGAACCACGATTTCTTGGCTATAAATCCATCCCTGCTTCCAGGAGGTCTGACAGCTATGAGCCTTCTGATGGCTGTCAGTTATAAATAAATAAAAAACCTTTAAGGCTGGTTTGAGATTTTTAATATGTGGATAATTTGAAACTAGAATTACTCTGGGGCTGCCTAGAGAGGAGCTCAGCCTCAGCTCATCTGTCTGGCAGGTGAGTGCTGAGCCTCCAGCAGTGTTACCTTTCATAATGCAAGATCAGCCACACTGCTGCAGGGAAAAAGAAAAAATGGGCAACTTGATATTCCTGCTGTGTTCTGCCTTTTTTTTCCAAGACAGAAAAGATGGAAATTTACTCATTTAAAGAGCCTCAGTAATTGTCTGCTGACAGTTGTTACCCCAAGCAGAACTGACTTCAGACTATTGCTGCCTGCAAATTGGGATGGGAGTTCTCTGAATTCTGGATCATAGTGATCAACTCACCTGCAGTGATGCTGCTTTAGATAAACTCTGAGATTACCTGGGTTTGCTAGCAAGAGCTGTGTGTTTGATTATTTTGTCTTTTATGATTGGAAGTAAACCCTAAACTGAAAGCTTCACCTTTTGAAAAATGCTGCTGCCAGTACTTTGAAAGGGAACACATTATTTTTCAGATGCAATTCTAAGATTACCAGATCTTTATAGCTGTAGAAATCACAACTGAATTCTAGGTGTGTGTGGGGAGCTGTCTCACTCAGCCTGGCTGCAGTGTGCAACATGCCCCTGACTTAATTTCCAAAAGTCTGTAACTGTGAAATTGCTTCCATTCAGCCCCATCTATTCATTTTCAGGTTTTCTGCTGCAAGTCTTTGCTCTTGATGTTGTTTTGGGGGAAGAAGGGGAAGCTGATGAAATCCAGAATTTTCTTTTTGGCTGTCCCTTTGCCAGGGGAGTGTATGGGCAGGGTGTGCCCCAGGACTCCCCTTCTGAAACAGAACAATGCTCAGCTCCTCAGGAATAGCACAAATGTCCCTCATGGACACAGGAGAAAATTAATTACACTTTTCTAACACATCTCTGTTATCAGAGTTGTCAGGGGTCCTGTGATTGTGTCACAGCCTCTGGTGCACAATCCCCACTGACATCCTGGGAGCAAAGCAGAAAAGCTTGAGAGGTGAAGCACAATGTGAAGGCATTTGCACTTATTTTTCCTCTTCCTGCTAAAATGTGTTTTGTGAAGGAATGACCCCAGGCTGCTTTCTGTTGCTGGTACAAGTTGATGTATTTTTCATGTTCATAATGTTCCTCTGCAGTGTTTTTTCTCTCCTTCTGTCTTTTTGGCTTTTCTTTCTTTGTTTTCTTTTACACTTCTTTTGATCCTTTGTGCTTCTCTTGTCACTCCAACTCCACTTTTAAAACCACATGTTGATGAGCTTTCCTGTGTCTCATTTAGGAGCTCCAGGCTTTTCTAGGGATGACTGTCATAATCACTGGTTCAGTTTTCATGCCTGACAAGTCATTTACTTTTCTGTGTTGCTAATGCCACTGCACTCTTAAAACCTGGTACTTGTCTCACACTTAGCCTGCATTTCTGGGGACCTGATTCTGAGTGCCAAAATGAGCAGGTTTCTTTTCCTGTGAGCAGCAATTTGTTCAAGTGTCAGTGGGGAGCAGAAAGGCATTGTTAGTGATGCAGCAGAGCAGAAAAGCAGCAATTGGAAATCCAAGAAAAAGCAATTAAACCATTGTGGGATGTCCTGTGTTGGAAGGTGCTGCCTGGGCGAGTCCCACTGCTGCTGCAGGTGCATTTGCAGCACTGCACAGGTGAGGATCAGTGTCAGCAGGCAGCTGGGCACAGGGAGAACTGTTCTGCCAGGAGTGGAGCCTCAATTAAAATGCTTTTCACTTCCCTTAGTGCTTATCACTTGCAGATTACCTAAGAAGTCTCTAAGTCCTGACTCTCCCATAGTTGACTGAACAACTCTCTAATTTATAGGATGATCTCTAACATCCCCTAGTTTGGTTGTTAGCAAACATTTAAGAAGGAATTGTGATTTATTAACATTGAGGCTCTTTAGATTATTTTTTTAACAGAAATGAACAAGTCAGCAGCAGTTCAAGTGTACAGACCTTTGGCTGATTCATAACCAGACATGGCATGAAGGAACACATCTTTCTTGGGCTCTGATGGGCTTCAGAAGTGAATATTTGTCTTTTGACATCAGTCAGGACCTCTCTCTGTCACAAGAAACTCACTGTACCATGAGGAAGAAAATTCTTAATTGCAAGGGATATACAACTCGGAATTTTTTTTTTTTTGTGACAAAGAAAGAGATCTAAAGTAGAATCTTCCTTTTAAATATACATGGAAATTCTGTTCTCAAAATTGTCACACTGGGATTTTTCTACCCCTTTGCACCAGGATTGGCTCTGTTTGAGGACTGTAAGAAACAGAGGAACATTTTGAAAATGAGGCCCTTAGAAACTAAGCCCTTTCAATATTAACTCTTCTTGCTGGTCTGAGACTTGTTTTAGTAATCTGCAAGACATAAGGAGGAATAAGAATAAATGGCAAACATCAAGGCTTTCATTTTTCAATCACAAAATTGGTATTCTTTCTTCTGCTGCTAGACTTGTCAGTATATATAGTTCATATTTTATTGAATATTTATTCATAATCGGTTAATATTCATATATTAAAATTTCATTCTTTTGCAGAGTCTTGTGTGAATTTGGGGTCTGGCAATATTAGGCAGGTCCCAGACTTCACTTGATCATAAAGTGCAGATGAAACTGCTGTTGGAATGAAATCCCAGTTCTGGTTCTGTGTTCTTTATTTGCATGTGCATTTCTTGGTTTGAAGGTCAGCTTTGCTGCACTTCTTTTCAACTTACAAGGGAATTTGTTCTTCATACAAGTAATTTATTATACAAAGGCAGAAGGAAAGGTCACAATCACTTCTGTGTGTTCCTGGGAGAAATTAATCTGTGGGGCAAAATGAATTCTGTACATTGGAAAGTGCAGTGTGACTCTTTAATCTCAAACTCAGTGTATTCTCATTTAGTGTTTCTGGAAGTGTAAAATATTTGATTTGAAGGTCTAAGATATTTGGGAACTCCCCCCATACAGACAGTCTCATCTTCCTCTGTATTCAATCCACATCCTCCAGATTCAGTCTAGATCATGATAATCTTCCAATTCCAGCTTCAGTTTTATAAAAAACTGGGGCACATCTTGAAGTTTAATCAATATCAGCTGAAAGCTGAGAATAATTTTTAAGAACTCCCCAGAAGTAGCTGTCAGTCCTGGTGAGGAACAAATGGAGGCAGCGCTTGCAGCTGCAGTTAGCACTAGCCATGCAAAGGACAGCAATTCTTCCTGATTTGCAGAACTCATCACAGATTGTGCCAGGGACTGGTGAGGGGATTGCAAAGAGTGGTAGGAAAAGGAGAATCTGCTGCAGTCATGTCAAAAAGACAGAAAATCCTTATTTCTCAATAGAACTTGCTTTTGGTTTTGTTACCTGTGGAAGAATAACTTCTTCCAGGCAGGTTTTGTATTCTGATGGTGTTTGCTGCCAGGTTAATGAAAAAAACCACTATTTTAAGTGGCAATAAAGCAGTAAGTACCTGGTAGTGCAAGTGTTATTTGTGATTTCTGTGAGAGAGCTGTGATAAATGCACTGCCTTGCTGAGGCAGCTGTCCCTGGGGTAGCAGTGATCACTCACATTCCTGCAGCACTGGAAGGATGGAGGGTGCTGGGGAAGAGTTGTCCACAGAGCATTGTGAAGCACTGCCATATTCAGAATTAGCCTCTGAGGCTTTCCCCTGCCATGAAAACTTGGTTCTAAATGACCACATGTCCTGTTTGTGCCTTTGTGTACTGCATGTGCAGGCCAACATTTCAAACATTTCAGTTGATACTGGTCAAGAAAATATGCAGCAAAGCTGAAGGCAGAAAGCAGTGGAAAAATCAGCTTCAAAGAGTTCATCCATGAAATGAGGTAATGTAACAGATGAAATAAAATACCAAAGTTACTGCAGGTTCAGCTGTGGCTCAGCAGTGAGGGTTCATTTCTTGGTCCCTAAGCTGTGTGTGAATGTCACAGATGCTCTGATGGAGCCTCTTTAAGGGCTGGTTTTGGAATAATTGAGCAGCAGGGATTACCCTTGTGCTTATGCTTCAGTGCTTTACTAAATTGTAAGGATGAATTGCTTCTTACTAGAATTTGGGCACCCATGATTTGACCACAGCTCTGCTGGAAATGCCACGTTTGGCAAGGTCAGGAAAAGTCACCTAGGTGATGCTGAGGTTGTTAAATGGGGTTGGAGCTGCAACACTTTGTTCTTAGTGAGAACTTTTTGTAGGAGTCACATTCTGAGCCCGGGTGCAGCTGCTGTGGCAGAGCAGAGCAGACCTGAGCACGGGCTGGGTGAGGCTTAGCCTGGAGGGGAGAGCTGCAAAATATCCCTGCCCTTCTCTGGGGAGAAGAGATGGAGCCAAAAGGCCTTGGGGAGACTCATCATGGATGTGGAGAGAGCAAATATTCAGTTTTCACTTGTAGATACCCCCAGGGTTGTCACACCTTCAGAGTGGAAGCTGCTGGGATTTTGAGCAACCAACTGTAGGGAGAGAAGCAGGCAGGGGTTCCAAAAATCCAGCTGCTGATATCTGAAAATGTTTGTGTGCTTTTAGCAGGAAATAAATAAGTTCATTCTTTTTCTTTGAAAACTGTGATCTGGAAGATTTCCAGACCCTTCTGAATTCAAAGTAGAAGCAAGTACTTTTCTTAGAGAATTGTTAATACTGCAAATTACAGACTGGCTGTGAGAGACTTCACTGTGTGAACCAGTGATTTTATGGATAAAGAAGTTTCTGTCTAGTAACTAAATATGGGACAAGTTTGTAACTAGGATTTGATACCCATTGCAGGTAGTTTTTTTGAGGCCACAGAGCCTAAATTTTCATTTTATTTTAAATCTAATTTATTTTACTTATTTAAAATAAATTTGGTTTAAAATTTATAAATTTTTAAAGGTTATTAAATTAATTTATTTTTAAATTCTAAATGTATTTTAAAAATTTATTGAAATTATTTTGAATTTAATATAATTTAATTCTTCTGTGCCTGACATAAATGTAGCAAAATGGTTCAAAGAAGCTTGTGCCCTCTCTTCTGGGATGCTTTCTTCACCCCAGATCAGGGCATTGCAGACATTGTCAGTCCAGGTTCCTTTTGTGGGACTTGCTTAAAGCACTTAAATTCCCCCAATTCAACATTTTTAAATAAGTAATTGAATTAGTTAAATAAATTTTATTGTGTGCTTGCAGAAAACATTATTACCAGTTTATTTGCCTAATGATGTGATGGGGTTTCTTGGACAGTCTACATGAGAATGAATTGGTGATTAATCCTAAACAGATGCAGAGGATGAGAAGACAACTGTTGTGCATTTTCCCTGGCAGTGCTCCTGTCTGGCTGTCACTCAGCAGCTGAGATGCAGCTTTTCCTTCTTTCCTGAGGAACATTTTGAGCTGATAAATGTTAGGCAGAGAGTGGAAGCTGTCAGTGCCTGAGATGAAAGATGCTGAATAGATCTGTGGTGCCAGATAAACTATTCATGCTTCCCTTTAACCAGACAGAAGAGTTGCTTCACAGAATTCACAGAACACTGGGTTGGAAGAGACCTTCCAGAATTCCCAAAATCACTGGGTTGGAAGAGACCTCCAAGACCATCCAGTCCAACCCAGCCCCAACACCTCAACCCGACCCTGGCCCCCAGTGCCACATCCAGGCTTTGTTAAACACACCCAGGGATGGGGACTCCACCACCTCCCTGGGCAGCCATTCCAGAACTTTATCACCTTTCTGGAAAACACTTTTCCCTGATATCCAGCCTGGATTTCCCTTGGTCACTGGAGAGCAGCAGAGCTGTGGAGGGAGAGCTGCAGCTGATGGCAACCTCCACTGAAGGGTTAAAACTTTTGTCTTTGCAGGCCGGGTGTCGTTTTTCACCTCGGGCTCAGAGAACCTGCACCGCGTGGAGAGGGTGCGCTGGGGCACTCGCTTTGCCATCACCATCTCCTTCAGCTGCGACCCCCAGCACGGCATCGGGGACCCCAGGGTCACAGGGCACCTCTGACTGCCCTGCCACAGCAGCTCTGCAGGGAGAAAGCAGCTCTTGGAACCTCACCTGCAGTCAGAACTGCCCGGCTGTCACACGTTGTGTTTTCACAGCTCCTTTGCCATCAGCATCACAAATGGTGGCTTAAGGAGCATCCTACATTTGATGCATTCTGAAATTGGTTTGACTTCATGTGTCAGAGAGACAGGCTGCAAAGAAGAGAGGATGGGCTCCACAAAGAAGAGAGGATGGGCTCCACAAAGAAGAGAGGATGGGCTCCACAAAGAAGAGAGGATGGGCTCCACAAAGAAGAGAGGATGGGCTCCAAAAAGAAGAGAAAGTGGGCTCTTCATTTTAAATGATTTTAAAAGTTTTTCAGTTTGAAAGATACAAGCAGTCTTTTGGGCCATGGCTTGATGTGACTCCCCAGGCTGCTGTTACCTGTCCAGTTCTTTCGTCTCTTCATTAGCAGTGTGGTGTAGAAAGTCTGACCTCAGTGAATTGAGCCTAAGTGAATTGAGACCTGAGTTAATTGAATGTTACTCTCTAGGACACACCTTCTGTTAAGAGGGATGGATTCTCCTGAGTGTGGCATCAGTGGGGAATACACCTGGGCCTTGAACTTTTTTTAAAATTTAATTACTACTGATTCATAATTCAGGAAGTCTCTCAGGAGCTATTTTTTTATTTCTCTTTTCCAGTTTAGTGTGAAGACTTTTTCTGTTAATGAGGACCCTGAATATTAAATTGCAGGGACTTCCAAGAGGAGCTGTGTGCAAACACATGCATAATCCTGCCAGATAATTTGGGTATTTTTACTGTAATCAAAGATTTTTGTGGGTCTGGAGGTTGGTAAATATAATGGTAGAAAAACCTATTTTTTTTTCTCAATCAAAATCTGAAAGAAACACATTGATCTGGTTTATTACCTGGGTGTATGATTTCTTTGAAAAACTGAAAATCTGTGAATGTGCTTCGATTTTTTTTTTCAATTTTATGCATACAGTTTGGACTTTATAGCCTTTTATGGAAATAATAACTACTGGGGGAAATTACAATGAAGATCAATATAAAGAGGAATAAGAGGGCACTTGGACTTGTGAGGGCTCTCATTGGGCACACCAGCAAGATTAGTCCTCTGTAATTTCATTTCTTTGTTCTGAAACTTGAAAAAGTCTTCCTTGTCTGTTCTAACAAGGGAGAATTGTTAAATTGGCTGGATGCAAGGAAATATTAAAGTCACTTGGGTTTCATATTGAAATACTTGTCTTTAAGCCTGTTTTTTCCAAGGAATTTACATTACACCATATTTTAAGTCTGTGTGAAGGCAGACCAAGACCAGCAGCAGCCTGAGCTTGATGCAAATGTAGATTGAAATGAGATTTAAATGCAGGGCTTTTCCCCCAAATACCTGATAGGAATCTGAGTGTGTTTGTTGGTAACTCCTGTCATGCCAGCTGTGAGTGGCACTTCTGGAGCTGCTCTCTGTCAAATCCTGCTCAACAAGATCATCTCAGCCCAGGGGGAAATCTCAGCTCATCTCCTCTTGGATTTTCATCTTGCTGAAGATTCTGTGTCCTGTAATAACTGCAGCCCATGGTGCATCTCCTGCTGGGAGCTGATGGATGCTCAGAAATAAAATCAAGCTGGTTTTTGTCTTTTGGAGTCTTTAGTCCTCAGTAATTTGGTCATTATGGTGACCAAACCTGTCACCTGTGATTTGTTGGGAAATTGTGCACTGTGCATGGCAGGAGAGCTGTTGTTTGGAAAAAAGCCAAATATTTTGTATGTTTTAGTGCCACTGAGATTCTTCTGTTTAGAGCTTCAATATCCAGACTGCTAAAAGCAATGCCTAAATCTAGGGAGAATTGAAATGGCAAATGAGGAAGTAAAGTGCAGTCGGAAAGTTTCTGAAGGTGGCCTCCAGCAGGAAGCAGTAATTGCAGAGTGGAATTTGAATTCACTGCTTAATAAGAACAAACCTGGTTGAATTTATTTTAGGCCACTGAAATACCTTAATAACTTTTTATTAAGGGTCTCTCCAGGCATGTAACTCTGAACTTCAAATATATTCATTTTTGTCCTTTTGTAGGCTCAGCTGCCTGGGAACTGCAGGGCTCTGATTCTTACAACTCTGGCTGCTCCAAGGGCAGGATTTCTTCAAGTAGTGAAGAAATATTCAAGTAGCATCAATCTGATGGGAACCTGTTGCAAAGAAGTGCTCTTAATTGAGCAGAGGTGATGTCAGAAGGTGGCTGGATGTGTCCCAGCTCTGTGAGGACCTTTCTGAAGAGCCCTTGCAGTTAAAGTCAAGAAAGGTCAGAGCTTGTGCAGTGGGAATTGGGGCCCAGTCCTGGTGGTAAAATTACAGCTTTGCACCTGAAAGCAGACTTGGTACAAGTGTCTGGGAATGCTGGGTTGTACTTGGAAAGGAAATGACTTGGAAGGAAAGGGAAAGGCTGCTGTGTGAAAAGTCCCAGAGTAAAACAGAAGGTGCAGCAGGAGAGCAAGGCAGATTTGGCTCCCTACAGTGAGACTGAGTGAAGCCTCCCGAGGACTTCTGTGAAATTGTGCTACTTTTAAAACCATATTTCCTTTCAAATGTTTTGTGGAATATCAGGAGCTGTTGAAAAATGGGCAGGTTTTGTAGTCACACTGGGTTTTTAGTGTACACCTACCTTTCAGTCCTGTAGCAGGCATTCCATTTGAATTGTTTTATCCCCTGTGATTCTGGGAACTCCAGGTGGAATTCTTGGCATTCCTCATGGATAACATTTTCATTGTGTAAGCAGTTGTGGAATCATTGTGGCTTAGAATTCCTTGTAAGTCAACTGAAGGTTTAGGAAGACACATTTATTTTGAGATTTTGCTGAATATGTATCATCCACCTGAAATATTCTGCACTCCATCTCAGTTCCAAGCCCAGAAATGTTTACAAACATACCCTATTTACAAAAAAATATTTAAATTTAGATTTATAGCAGAAATTCAACTTCATATCTCATTTTTAAGGTCCACAGCTATGTAGATTAGGAGGCTGTAGCACCTAACAATGTGCACATTAAAATAAATTAGCTGAAAAGGCACTGATGGTCACTGTGAGTAAGGAAACCTGGTTTTGTTTCTTCAATTGCATTTCTTGGTGTTGAATTGCTCCTTCACAGCTTTCCCCAGAAAAAGAAGATGATACTGTTTTTAATGTCAGAGTTCCTGGTGTTCCTTCTCCATCCAGATATCCTTCCACAGTGTTTGCTGGGGATTTGGGGCTCTCTAAGCTGCCCATGGAGAGCTCTGTGCAATATTTTTGTCTTGTCTAAATTCTAAAACAAGGAAATGCTGCTGGAGGTCAGGGTTCTTTGAGT
Source organism: Serinus canaria (assembly GCF_022539315.1). Lineage (NCBI taxonomy): Eukaryota > Metazoa > Chordata > Aves > Passeriformes > Fringillidae > Serinus > Serinus canaria. The sequence continues at coordinate 8,502,740 of NC_066331.1, read as the reverse complement.
GGGGAGGAATAAAAAAGTAAAATAAAAATAAATAAAATAAAATTGAAATTAAAAATTAATTTTAAAATAAAATCCCAGCTCCCTTTTTGAGCCTTTTGTAGAAACCCAAGCACACACTGCAGGAGCAGCAGAAGAGTTATTTCCTTTCTGAACCCCAGGTGGCTCTGGCACACATGGATCCTCTCAGCCTGGGAAATGCAGCTGAGGCATCTCCTGGAGCTGGGAATCCTCTGCTGAGTGCCCCCTGCTCCTTGGGAGCCCCTCAGAGCTGCAGCTCTGCCTTGCTCTGGGTTTTGGGAACACCCTCAGCAAGCTGAGAGCTCATTTGACATCCTTGGCTGAGCCCTGCTTCAGCTCTCTCCTGCTGATTGTTCATTTATCCCCAACATGAAAACGTGGGAGTTTTTATCTCCTGGGAGTGCTGCTGCCTTTGTGTAACTAAAACACTCAACTCTTTCAGGGTGGGCTCTGCAAAGGAAATAAATAAATAAATGTGCAGTTTCCCAGGTACACATCTCTTTGGGTGTGTCCATCATCTCCCCTCACATCCCCAAGGAGTGACCAGGGGACAGAGCTCAGGGCATCATTTATTCACTGCCTGGCTGCTCCTTCTGATCCTTTTAGCTAACATGGGGTAGTCAATGTAAAATTAATTGTCAAAATTATATTTTTTTATTATTTTCTATTAATATTTATTAATAGGAATTGTATCAATTTTTATTAATAGTATTTAATAGTATTAAACAGTATTTTTATTAAATAAAAGTATTAATTATAAATTGTATTAACAGTATTAATAGTATTAATAGTACTTTTATTAACAATAAAGAATTATTAAATAATATTAAATTAAATAGTATTTATTAGTATTAAATATTACTATTGCTATTAAATAGTAATATTTATATTTAATATTAATAAATATTAGTATTACATACTGTTATTACTTTTAAATATCATATGTATATTACTATTTATTTACTATTTTTAAATATTTATTTCCTATTTATTTATTACTATTTATTACTATCATATGTATTATTACTATTAAATATTATATGTATATTACTATTAAATCCTATATGTATTTCAATTAAATTTTATTAACACGACCTAAATTAATTTCTAATCTTTATTAATAGGATCCTTTATTAGAATTATTTCTAACTCAATTTTTTGGTGATTTTTCACTTCTCAGCATTGTTTTTTTCCCAAATACTGTTTTTCTTCTAGCAGAGGCATTGTCCATGTTTAGCCCAATTATTTCAGAAATATTTCTTTCCATCTTGCCTGTTCCTCTATAAAGCTGAAATCATGACAAGGTGAGCATTCTTGAGCATTCTTGTCTTTCCTGACGCCTCCTGGACAATGAGGAGGGAATTTTGGAACAGAGACCAGACAGAGTGAGTCACACCTGGGACCACAAGAAATGCCTTGCTTGAATAATTCTGACTCTGGAATCAGTAAAGCAGCCTGGAAGTACCATCTGCTTTCTTTATGTAGTATTTTAAAGCATTTAATTAAAAATATCTTGGTTTGCTGCTGAATAATCCTGAGGCTGCCCGTGGTGGGTGAATGCACGAGCTGCCAGCTCAGACTGATGGTTCAGAATGAGCAGCCCTGGAACCTTCCCCTTTCTGCAGGGAATCTTCTGTTTATAGGGAGAGCTGAGATTTGTGCTCATGTTCCCTGTTCCTGGGGATTTCTTGGAATAGTCCTCCAGTGTCTAAAAAACTCATTTTAGACACGGATACCCTTCCTATTCTGTAATTAACAAACCACAGCAGCCCCCCCACTCCCAAAAAAGCACCAGCTGAGTTCCCGAGCTGTGATTTTTCTGTTCAGACACCTTGAGGATTTGTCTCTTTCTTGTTCCTCAGTTTATACAATTCATTTAAGCTGTTTATATAGATGCCTGGACACTTTGCTGCTGACTCCACAGAAAAAATATCTTGCTGTTTTCTTTTGCGAGAGCTTTTCCCTGCCAGGGGAAGGTCTCTGGGTGGATTCCTACCTTGGAGGTGACCTCCTCAGCATATTAACTTGCCAGCCAGACCATTAAATCTTGTGGGAATAAACAAAGGCAGCTCCTGATGGAGTCATCCTGCATGTCTTGGCTCAGGGTGGTGGTTTCTTCCATTCCCTCTAGCAGAGAATTGTGTTTATTTCTGATTTATGTTCCTGAAGAGCAGACGTGTTCTGGGAGTCCTCCCTGCATAATGGGGCTTTAATTGTGCTTCACTGAATAACCTTGTACAAAGAAGGTTTTACCAGGTGATTCAAAACTTAAAAGGCTGCTCTGAAAGAAGACAAACTCTGAGCCCATTTAGTCCCCCCACTTCTCAACACAAAAGAAATGAGAGAAGTGATCTGGGATTATTTCTGCTTTGCTGTGGGCCATAAATGTGTGTTTTCTTGGTTTCTTTATATTAAAGGGAAATAGGAATTAATTTGAGAGTCATTCTTTTCCACAGGGATGAATATGATCCAAATAAACTTTGACTAGCAGGGAAAAAGCAATTCTCCAGAAGCCAGCCAAGCAGGGGGAAGGGAAATTTCAGGTGGTGTTGGGCAGAGAGCAGCTACAGGAGATTTCTCCCACACTGACGTGGCTGTGTCACTTTGAACTGACATTTTCTCCTCCTCGTCACCAACATGTTTTATGAAAAATCCTCTCCTTAGGATTTTTCCCTCCTAAGAAGCTGAGAGGCCTCAGGAACAAACTGTAAACAATTCTTATCTGCTGGAATGCAGCAGGTGGATCTGGGATTGGTCTCATCTGGTTGTTTCTCATTAATGGCCAATCCCAGCCCAGCTGTCCAGACTGTCTCAGTCACAGACAAACCTTTGTCATTCATTCCTTTTCTATTCTCAACCAGCCTTCTGATGAAATCCTTTCTTCTGTTCTTTTAGAATAGTTTTCATGTAATATATATCATAAAATAATAAATCAAACCTTCTGAAACATAGAATCAACTTCCTCATCTCTTCTCATCCTGGGACCCCTGGGAACACCATCACCATCACTCTGCTTTAATGTTTCATCAGATCACACAACTGGAAACTGAGAGCTTTCAGGCAGCAAAGCCCTCCTGCTCAAACCTTTTACAAAATTTTCAATAGGACCTCTTGATAACCACTTGTTTCAGCCATTTATCCTGTCCATCCTCTGTTTGAATTCATAATGAACAGTGAATGTGATAAAATAAGTTAAGTGATGCTGCATCCACCTATTTAAAAAATAAATCTTCTGCATTTATCAAATGGGCATTTTTTAAATGATGGTGTCCACACATAGCTTGTGTCTGTTGCACTTTTTCTGGAACTGGACAGAATTTAGACCTGTAAATAAGAAATAATCCAAGAAGACATTAAAAGTGAATTAAGAAATATACAGAAGTGTACAGAAAGTTTCCCTTTGGGAGCAAAAAGGGTTTGAAAATTTGTGGGTTTTGGAGCTGTAAGAAAAAACAGGAAAAAAATTGATTTATTAATCCTTTAGTGGGGCTTTAAGGGAATCTGCACCTGCTCCTCAGTACCTGGAAACCCAGTGCTGCCCCTGCCCATTTGCCCTTTTTAGGGAAACATGCCTCCTTTTTAGGCACACATTTTGATGGAGATCTTGATCCCTTTAGACCACGAGCAGGAAAAATCTCCTTTCTCTGCCTCAGCAGAAACACAAGACTGTGGATTCCTGTGGATTTCTCAGGAAGGCTGTGCCCTCCTGGAGCAGTGCCCAGCTGCCAGCAACTTGAGACCTCTTCATTTTGTTTTTTTTAATGCCTTTAGCCCCTCCAGATGGGCATGAGTCAGTGAATTCCAGTGCTGCAAAAATTATCACCTTCAATACAAGTTAAACACGTTTTGACTCTGTTGCTAATTTTTTACTTAAGGCTTTGGAGCAGACTGCTAAAACTTGTTCTCTTCCTAATCATCCTCCTTAAATGAAATACTTCAGCCATAAAGCATGCACAAAAGGACAGTAATCAAAAACCTTTCCATAGCTGAGTTGTACAGGAAGATATTTCTGAGATGTTCAGGTCTAAATTAATGATTCTGTCCTCTGGTCAGGCCAGGTTTGTGATCTGCGGGATCTGGGCGAGGCAGAAGTGAAGATGTTTGATGGCCCAGCCCCCCTGGAGTGGGAGGTGTAATAATTCTGTAATTGTGGTGCACTGGTAAAGGGTTCTGTGTTAAATTTACAAACACCACAGGGTCATTAGGAACTGCCACGGCCTCTTGTTAGACAGAACAAAAAACCAGAAATCTTTGAGCCTTAAAGCCTCGTTTCTAATGAATGAAACTGAGGAATGAGTCAGTGGATCAATTAGCTTGAAAAGTAGCTATCACTGTCTGCCTGTCCCCTGAACAGGGTTGGTGACCCCTGGTTTTATTTCCTTCTGGCTCTGGATGGATGTGGGGCTGGGAGAAGGTTCAGTCACTCCTGTTCTAGACATCCACAGCTTCCTCCCACGAGCTGCGGGGGCTTGTTTGTCCTGCAGAGGAGATAAAGGATATTCCAAATCTTTTAAATTAATGAGATTTCAGTTCTCTAACAGCAGCACCTGCTTGCTGAGTGCATTCTCAGTAGTCCAGCTGCACTAGAGACAAGGATTTTCCAGTTGTGTCCATGGCCCTGGAAGGGGAGGACAGCACATCTGAGCCAGCTTTAGTCATGGAGCATGCCAGGGCTTCATGTTTGCATCAGTGTGACAAGTAAAATCTGCCTCTAAATTACCAGCCTTGAAACTGAAAAATTATTATTTTGTTGGGAAGAACACAGGTGTGGAGAGAATGCTGGGCTTAATGAGCTTATCTAATCCCAGTTTCCTTCATAAGTATGAGCCTGACTGTAAATACTGAAGCTCTTTTTAGAGATAATAGCCAAGAATGCTTCCTAACCACAGGAGGATTTACCATTCCTAAACAGCTAAAAAGCTGAAACTAATCAGAAATATGAAAACTCCCTCAAACTGAACATTTTGCAACATGGGTGTGTTGGAGCTGGGAGCTCCCTCTGGGCTGGAGCCAGTCCTTGGCAAGAATTTGTGCAACAGCCTCAGGTGCCACAAACCCTCTGTATTTCTGCAAAATGACTTCCAGGTTGTTGTTATGATCCTTGAGGGTTTTTTTTCCTAGGATTTCTCCCCCCTGAGAGCAGGGGAAGGTTCCTGCCAGGGAGGTGCCACCCCTGCAGCCCCCCCGTGTCCCCCGGGAGCTCCCAGGGTGTCAGCCCTGTCTCCTCCTGGAGACAGCTACTCTAAACACTGGGGATGGTGTTTATCCTCAGGGCCAGGGCTCCATCCATTTGCCCAGTTTATGTTGGGAATGAACAGGAAAATTGCTGCTTGCAAGAATTCTGACTGCACCCACCCTGGACGAGGAGACCCCGGTGTCCCCCAGCCCTGCACCAGGGGGGTGGGGGGGACCACCCCAGGAGGAGGGTTGGGTTTGCTGGGGCTGGAGGGTTTGCTGGGGCTCTCAGCCCAAAAGGCAGCAAGCAGCTGGGATGGGGAGAACACATCTGGACACTGCAGGGAGGTGGTGGTGGAAGGAGAGCCCTATGGAGGGGTTGGGAGAGGATCTTTGGGCTCTTGGTGGGATTCACTGCAGGTGAGGGAAGGGTGGGAGCTCCTGCTGCTGAAGAGGGGCTGGGAAGGAGCAGCTGCTAAACCTGGGTGGCATTGAGTGCTGAATGGCAAGGTGTGACATCCCAAATGACAGGGAGGGAAATCACAGGGATGCACAGGATGGGGAAAGGGAAAAGGAGCTGCTGTTCCTTCAGCATGATAGTGGCACCCTGGAAAATGCTAAGATAAACTCTGAAATGTTAAGCCTTGTGTTTTACCTGCGTAAGTAGTAGTAATTAAAATAATTATTGTATAATCATAAGAAAAACAATGAGAAACTGTATGTTCCTAGTCTAAGGTGGCCATGCTTGGCTGAAATCTATGTATACTATAGAACAATGTAAGTTTAATAATTCACATGAAAGTTATATAACGATAGAATATAAAAGCATATCCATCCCGAACCTATGTCGAGGTCAGATTTGGGTCTGTACCCCTGACACCCAGAGCTCTTCAATAAAAGCACCTACATATAATCATTTCTCGTGATTATATGTTCCTGAATGCTAACAAGCAGAGTCTGAAATGCTGTTTAGAGACATTTCTCCTCATACTGAGGGTTGAGATCAGCCTGCAGCCCTTCTCCAGCCATCCTCTGCTGCTGGCTTCTTGTAGCTTCTTGGGTAAAGAGAGAGGCTGAAGGGAAAGCAGTGCCCTGGTGTGCCAGGCACAGTGCCAGGCACTGTGTCCAGGCAGGGACACTTAGCAGGGAGGAAGGATCCTGACAGCCTTGCTGCCATCCTCTTGCCAGCACAGCACCTCCAAAATCCAGCAGAACACCTAGGGGGACAGAGGCAATGTGTGAGATGCCCAGTGGGAAGTCACTTGCCAGCTGCTTTACTGAGGTGCTGTTTAATGGTTTTGCTAAAGCAGCTGCCTCTGCCTTATTAATTTGGAAGACATTACTGACTGAAAAGCTTAATTCCAGCTCTTACTTTTCCTTGATTCTTTTGCCTTTGGGGCAATGAGAGAATATCCCATAACACCTCCCTTTCTGAAATCACAGGATCTCTTGGAGATCTGCCTTAAACCTTGTCCTCTTGTTAAAAAAAAAAAGGGATATTTAAAATAATGTGGAGCCTACCAGGAGCTTCATCTTCTCAGCAGCCCAGACTCAGAATGGGTGAGTTCTGTTAATTTAGAGCTCTTTGACAAAATATTCAGTTGAGGACCCAGTGGAGTACTCCAGGAGTTATCATCAGGTCATTTGTCCTGCCTGTGTGAGAGCTACAACTCTGGGCAGGTTTGGATTCCATTTCAGTTCATTCACCAGTTCTGTAACCATGGGTAACAGCAGAACTGACGTGGCTCTGCACTGCTGCAAGGAGGCTGTCAAAGTTGTCAGGTTTTAAAATCAACCTGCTTTGATGACTCCTGTGTTCTGCAGCATCTACCTTACAGAGTTTGCCCTGAAAAACCTGTTTAAAAATGACTTTCCCTTTTTTTTGCAGCATTTGAACTGAAAGCAAGACAGAAGAAGTTCAAGGATGCCTTTGCAAAAGACTGGTGTGTTGCCAGAGATACAAGATCTGGCTTGTTCTAATGTCTTCTCTCTTGCAAAAAATAAATTTATTTTGTTCTGAAGTCTGTTGGGAAGGATGAGGTTCAGAACAGACTCTTCCTTCCTTCCTCCAGCACTGGAGGAGCCACAGCCTCTTGGAGGCTTTGAACATTTGTCACTTTGGAAGTGCAAAGGAGATAAATCTGCCTGTGGTCTGGAAGGTGATGCAGCATTGCCTTCCTCAGGCTCCTCTCAGCCTGAAGCCATTTCTCTGTGCTCTCATCAAGAGTAATTCAGGGTGACACATCAAGGATTTCACCTCTGTGTTTGCAGGGGGTGTGGCTGTCCAAGCCCTTCTCCCCACACCTGAACACAAGAACTGGAACTGGGGGATACAAACACCTTCCCCATACCATCAACTCACAGATTTAAAGATTTTTCTTTTTAAAAAAAATTCTTTAAAAAAACTTTTATTGGACTAAACCCAAAACTTGTTGTGGTTTTTTTATTTTGTTGTGGTTTTGTTTGTTTGTTTGATTTTTTTCCTGCATAACAGAGAAAGATACCAAATACCCAAGAGCACACAATGCTCAGGAGGGAAAATATTCTCCTGTATGGATGGAGGTAAAACCCCAAGGGATGCTCCAGCCCTGTCCCCATCCCTCCACTGTGGTCCCTCCCCACTTAAATGAGATCTACAAGGAGCTTTAGCACTGGGCACCATAGGATGGGGAGCTTCACTTTCTCATCTGGCCTAAAAGAAGCTGCTGCAAGGATTGGAGCAATGCTTTGAATTTTGAGGGACATTTTCCATGAGAAACTCACCTTTGTATTAAAAAAACCCCAACACATGAAAGCAGCCAAGCAAAGTGAGTTGGTTGTTATTTCCTCTGCTTCTGTTGTTGGGAATTAATTGTGCTGTGCCTCAGGCAGGCAGAGGTTCCTCGACAGATTTAATCATTCTAAAAGGATGCCAACAGCAAAATGACAGGGAGGTTCTGCTGAGTTTAGCAGTCAGTAATGAGTGCTGGGATAATTCTTTCTGTGCAGGCTCCTCTGCATGGGTGACATGTCCTTACCTGCACTGATCCCAGTGATCCAGGAGGAAAAGGAGAGGTTCTGCTTCCCTCCCTTCCCCTGCTGTTGTGTCTCTAAAGGAAGGGCTTTAAGGAGGGCTGGGGTGTGGCATTCACATTCCCTGAACACAATCCCTTCCCCCAGGGCTTTCTCCTGGGAAGCTGAAAGGCAGAGAGAGGCCTCAGAGAAAAGGGAAACAATTCTTATCTCATTTGCTTCTCCTGTGCTGTGCTCACATGTGGAATGTGTTTGGGGATTGTTCACCCACAGGTGATTGTTCCATTGCATTCTGCTGGGAGTTGTTTTCACTCTTTGGCCAGTCAGGGCCAGGCTGTGTCAGGGCTCTGCAGAGAGTCAGGAGTTTTCATTATTATCTTTTTAGCCTTCTGTCAGTATCCTTGCTGTATTCTTTAGTATAATATAGAATAATAAAGTAATAAATGAGCCTTCTGATGAGATGGAGTCAGATCATTCCTTCCTTCTTTGGTGGCCCTGCATTTATGACACTGGTGCACTGAAATGCTGCTGTTTGTATCAGGAGGCTCATTCCAGCCAAGGCAGGGGTGAAGGAGCATCTTCACTGCCCACTGCCACAAACCAAACACAGAGAGGTTCTGGTCCACACACACTCCCTCTGTCTGACCATGAATGGTTACCCTGAACCCCAAGTTACCCCTACAAGGAGACCTTTTCCCCTTCACACACAGCATCTCTCATCCAGCCACCTCAAACCCTGTCCCACACAACAGTGACACCTTGAAACACCTGCACAGACACTGGAGACAGCATTGCTGTTTTCTAGGCAATGGCAGGAGACCAAGTGACCCCCCTGAGGGCATTTTCTAGCAGGATCCAGCACTGCTGAGCTGCCCTGGTGCAGTGAACCCCCGTGCTCAGCTCCAGCACTGTGGAGTGCTCCAACACCAAACCCTGGGAGATCCCTCCTGGCTTTCATTCCCTCTCTTGTTCCAAGCCTGCCTGAGCTATCAACACCACCTGTGCTTTTGGGGAAGAAGCCTCTGAGCCCCCAGCAGCAGCTGAGGTGAAGGAAGGTAAATAAAAGCATTTGGCTGCAGGGCACAGGGCAGGCAGGGGCTGCAGACCCCTCAAATGTTCCTGCAACCACCCCTCAAGCTGGACACTGCCCAGGGGCAGGAAGCTGCTTCCAAAATGTGGGGCTCCAGCTGATTTTACAATAAAAAAATAAAATATTGTAAAATTTTCTGTAAAACATTGCCTTCTGTGGTGTTAAATGAAAGAAAAAACCCATCTGTCACAAAGAAAAAGGAGAAATTCCATTTAAACCTGTGGGGGGGCTGGGATTTTGAGCAGTGCAATGCTGGGGGCTGCTGCCAGCCCCTGCCCCCCAAAGGGAGAGGCTGGGGGAGCCTGGCACAGGAGCTGCTGCTGCCTCTTGAGGCTCAGGTGTCCCCTCTGCAGGGGTCAGGGGTGCTGCTCTGTCTCCCCTTTTACATCAGGGTTCATTCACCTGCTCCATTCCTGCAGATTTGTGAAAGATAGGCTCAGTGTAGCCAGGAATAATTGCTCTGTGGTGCCTTTCCCTGGGAGGCTTCTTGTGAGAGGCAGCCCTGTGCTTCCCAAATGTCAAGCTGATATTTAAAAGAATAACAGAGGTAGAAGGCTGTGAGCTTGATGGACAACCCTGGCTTGCAGGAGCACACAGACAGATGAACTGTCTCTGCCAGGCTGTGTTTTTGGACACAGCACATTTAGCTTCAGGAATCTCCCTTGCTTTGTTTGGATGGAATCATGTTTGGTTCTAGTTAAGAATTCAGGAGCTGGATTGAAGATGCTAACAGGAGTGCACAAGGAAAGACTAACAGCACCTCAGAGAGATGGGCCAGAACAAGCTGGAACAAACTTGGCAGGTTTTACTCCTCCAGCATTAGCATGGCTTTGGTTTTAGAGCTGCTCCCTGTGCCAAGCATGGCTGACACTGCTGGTGCTTTGATTGTTATTTACTTATTTACCACTTATTTACTACTTATTTACCACTTATTTACCACTTATTCACTACTTATTTACTACTTATTTTCCACTTTCCTTCCAGATATCTCCATGGAGGGGTCTGGGTGGGGTCTTCCACAGTATTGAAGTTCAGCCTTTTTTAATCAATGTTTTAATGACTGCTCTTTAACTCTTCACCCCATCTCTGACTGTAGAAGCATTTCTAGTACTCACCAAAATATTTATTTTACATTAAAATTGGTATGATAAATGGAGAGGACCAGAAAAGCAGAGCCCAAATGCCAGAAGACTTCCACAGGATTAATTTCTCCCTTTCATCTTTTAATTCTCCCTTTCTTGGGTGGGTGACCAAAGTAAAATGATGCAGCAGTTTTGCTTTGGTAAATTCCTTTGGGAGCATTTTCTGTGGGCTCCAGTTGTGACCACAGATCACACAGCTCAGTTTTGCCCATTCACATTTGTCAAACTGAAATTAGTCTCCCCCAAAGGTGATAGATGCCAAACCAGAAACTCAGTGTGGGCAGAAAGCTGCATTCCTGAGCTGAAATATTTATGATTAAAAAAACCCATTTTGACATGTATCCCATTTAAGATTTTAATATATTTAGTATCACATTAATATATTGATTTTTTTCAGTGTTAGGAGTCTGACAGGAGCTTGTTGCATCCCAGAGGTCTGGCTGGGAGGAGTTCCTCCCTCTGCCTGCACAAAGCTGAGCCTGAGTCATCCAACCCTTCCCAACACTTTGCCACCAGTTGAGGCATCCTTTCTCCCTGCTGTGCTTTAGACACATTCCCAAACAAGGGCAAAAAACTTGTATAATGCTAATAACAACAACTTCACAGGCTACTTACACCCTGCAAAGCTGTGGCTACTGTTTTGAAGACAAATAAATATATTTCTCATTAACCCAGTGTCTCTCTATTCCCCAGAAAAACCAGAATCTAACAGCAAACCCAAATATTATTGGGCAGAAAATCCAGAATCTAACAGCCAACCCCAATATTATGGGGCAGAAAATCCCCAGCTGGGCTGAACTGGAGTCACCAGCTCTGGGTGTTTCTGTGGGTGCTGGCTGGGAGGATGCTGTGCAGAAGGGCAGGGATGAAATTACCCTGGGTTTGGCATAGGAAAATAATGGGAGAGGAAATTTAACAGCTGGAAGAAGGTTTTTCTCGTCTCTCCCCCTCCAGATGCTGAAGCAATGTTCTGCCCTAAAGGGATAAAATGCTCTTCTGTTTAATGTTGTGCTGTGATTTGGGGCAACCTCTCTGTTTGAAAGCCCAGAAATAAAAAGCAAATTTTCTTCCTGAGACCTCGGGATGGGAACTTGCTGCTGCCACCAGAGGGACTCGGAAATGAGAGAGAAAAGCTGAGTGTCCTCAAAGCAGACAGAGTTCTGGCAGAACTTCCTGGGGCTGCTCTGAGGATTTCTCTACATTTTCTGCACCCAGGGCTTGAGGGGTGGCCTCTGCTGTGAGCTTTATGTGCTCTCTTCTCTCAGATTATATAGAGATTACAATAGAGAAAATATTAAATATATATAATATATATTATTCTACTATATTATATATATATATATATATAAATAATTAGATAATATTATGTTAACTATATATTATTATATTAACTATATTATATTATATTGTACTAATTATATTATATTATATTATATTATAGAATATTATATTATAGAATATTTATATAACTTATATAATATATAATATATAGTATATATACCATATTATATATTATGTATAGAGATTATTATATATAGATTATATTAGAATATATTAGATTATATTAGTTTATAATAGATTATAATAAATTGTGAACTCTGTCATCCCCCCACAGTTAATCCCCCTGTGTCACCTTGCAGCTTGAGGTGTAAAATGCTCATCAAGTCCCCTCTGTTTTGGTGGCTCCCCTGGTGCTCAGTCACACACCAAGCACCAAACCTGACTGTTGAAATAAGAGTGAAAGAGTTAAAGATTTGCTGGAGCTCACGAGGGAATTGTAATGTGAGGCTTTCGAGCTTTTATTGCAAATTTGTTTTTTGAAAGTGGAGAGAAAGATGATTTTTAAAAAAAGTGACTGAAGGTAAAGGCTGCAAAATTTCCATAAGGTTCAGGTGGATTCTCCTGTGGCTGGTGAGAGCCATCCTCGTTTGCCCCCCAGAGGAGTGCTCTTTGTCTTGTCAAGTCAGAGTGGAATCATTCCATTGCTGCAGCAGCTCCCAGCTGAGGCAGGGGATCCACCACAAAGGAAGGAGAGAGCACTCAGGATGAAACTGCTTTTCTCTCCCACTCTGGGTTGGGTTCTTTTTGCTATAAATCCTGAAATCCTAAGGGGCATGGGAACAAAAATCTCTACTGATTAAATTATTTTCCTTTTTGTAAAGCATGTATGGAATTTTGCAGTGACAGCCTCTGGCCCAACAGGAAAAAGGCTCCTGCCTTTCCTAAACCTCCCATTTCCCATGTTTCTGGAGAAGGAACTGTGTCACTGAGCCTGCTGCAACATTTCATTTATAATAAAAACACCCAAAGCATTGAGAACCACAGGATTACCATGATTTAGGTATGACAAGTGACCCCAGGGAACACAGAACCTGATTTCCTGGAATGCAAAATAGCCAAAATAAAATAGTTTTCAAGGAACTCTCCAGATGATTTTCAGTTACAGCCCCACTGACTTCCCTGCTGTTACTCAGCCCTGGCCTGAGATGCTTCAGATTTACCTGAAGTGACACCAAACATAGAATTTGCAAAGTCCCCTCATCCAGATCCTGGTCATCTCAATTTCCACACACTTCTGTCACCTCTGGAGCTGGGGACACAAAACGTTTTTCATCTCATGGCTTTGGGAATCCCAACTCTTCCTTTTGAGTGCAGAATCACCCTCCTTGACCAGCTGGGCACACTGCTTTGGAAATCTCCTTCCATCTGGGTGCTCCTCCACCAACCCTCTGCTGGCTGATGCTCCCACCACGTGGCACAGCCAGCACAGTGGCACTGCTGGTGACACTGAGCAGAGCACTGAGAGGTGTCCTGGGAAGTGCATCCCAAACAAGCCCCTTCTGTTTCCTTTTCCCCACATTAGAAGAGCCCATCTGCTCTGCATTTTCACCTTTTTTTGCTCTATCAGAACTCCTTTTCAGCTTGCCCCTCTTATTAATAACTGTGGGTTCAGGCTGCTCAGCTTTTTAATTTTTTTTCTTTAAAGTACAAAGCAAAGTCCCTAAAACTCTTTTTGATCCCTGATGTGCTCATGGGATGCAGCCATGCCTGGTTCTGCCAGGACTTCTGCCCAGACACACTTTGCATGTGACAGTCACACTCCAGCCTTCCCAAAATGCCCTCTGAGCTCAGTCTTATCTTTTTAATTCTTCTATGGGAGAGACTTCCAGCCTCGGAAATGGGAACCAAAGGGAAAGCAACAATGAGTTTAGAATTAATAATTAAAAATCAGTTAAGTTCTGAGAAGTTGTTCTGAAAATCTGCTGAATCCTGCTCTCCCTGCCAGTTCCCAAGATGAACTGTGTGTCAGTCCCCCTGTTTCAGAAGGAATGGACAACATTAGGACTATTTATGATGCCCAGCTCAGAGTCTGTGCAGCACTGGGATATGACAAAATGATCACTGGTGTTTCAAAGACAGCCCTGTGGCTAAAAGCAGTATGGGCAAGGTGAGTTCCTCACTCCCCTACTCCCCAGGAAGCATCCCAAGAGAATTCTGACTCCAGCACAGGAACACTTCATCCAACCTGTGGGTTTTTCTGTTGGCTGAGTGCACAGAACCCAGCGTGTCCCTGTGCCTGCTCCCTGCTCTCCAGCCCTGCCTGTGCTGTTGGCACTTGGTGTCTCTGCTGGGGCACAACCAGACCCTAAAGTCTGGTTTTCTGAACTCCCTGGGTAGCACCAGCTGCTGACAGGAGTTTGTGCAACTCCTTCCGTGCTCTTCTTATCCCCAGAGTCTGTCCCAGAACAAGAAAGAAGAAAATTGACCCCAACTTCCCCCCCCCCCCAGCTGGAAACTGCTGTTTTCAGCATCTGCCCTGATAAACACACCCCCCTGAGCTGGGTGAAGAGACCAGGCAAGGGGAAACCTGAGGAGGATCCATTTTTAATAAGCATTTATTTATAAACTGACACTTTACAATTGTTTAAGTGCTTGCAGGCATCTCCAGGATCTGTGCTGAAGGTTTACTGTGAGATGCCAAGCAGGGAGAAAATGAGCAGAATACATTGAGGCAAAAGGGTTTTGTCAAATGTCATGAAAATTTGTCTCTTTTGTGATGAGTTTCATGGTATAAGATTCAGTCATTTTTCTTAGAGCCTCAGGTCTTTGAGTGATAGGATTATAAATAATTTTTTTTATTTCTTCCAAGGTAAATTTTCAGGTTTGTCAAGCTCTGTTGACTTTTAAGAAAAGGACCAACTTTTTCAAGAAGAAAAAATCAGTGACAAATTCAAACCACCTTAGGTAGAAACCTTAAAAAATTACAAGGTTTTTTTTTTTTTTTTTAAGGTAATCTTGTGGTTTCTGACAGCTCACCTGGTGGTTTTTGAATGCTTGGAGTTCAAAGTGCTGCTGCAATGAATTTTAAAATAGAGACTTTAAGCTTGTTAGAACAGTAGTGCACCGAAATGTAACAGGAAATAGGAAAAGGGGCTTAAAAGTCTCTTTACAAGTAACACGCAGGGCAAACCCGAGGCTGGCAACTCAGTTAAATGATCCTGGGCCAATTTCAGATTTCTGCAGCTCTGACCCAGCTGCAGCTCCAGGGCAGCACTGGGAAGCCACAGGAGGAACGGTGTGAGCCGGAGCCGAAACTCAGCCGGGCGTGGAACCAGTTCGTGGCAGAACTGAGCAGAGCATCCACCTCATCTTCTGCGCCCCAAACCCTGCAGGATTCGTCCCAAACAGCTGCTGGCTCCCGGCAGGACCCCCCCAACATCCCTCAGCCAGATGGAACTCCAGCCTCATCTCGCAGCACTCGGATTCGCACGACTTCTCGCCCCTCTCTAGAGAGAGAGCACCGAGCACGAGTTTTCAGAACCCTTCAGGGCTAGGGGGTCCCCAGAGCCCTACCTTGGCCGCACGCCCTGCTGCTCCTGCGTGGTGGCAGCGCCTCCTCTTCCTCACTTGTCCTTCAGCGTGGCCATGCCCAGCGCCTCGGAGCTGTAGTCGTACTGGTTGCTGGAGGACATGGAGCGGCCCCAGGAGCACTGCAGGTTGGAGCCCCTCTTGCGGAAGGAGGAGGTGAACCTGTAGAAGTTGCGGTGCCTGTTGCGCAGGTACTCCCGGTAGTTTTTGGTGAGCAGGGTGTAGAGGAAGGGGTTGATGCAGCTGTTGCTGTAGGTCAGGCAGGTCACCAGGTAGTTAATGCACTTCTGGGTTTGGGTGGTGAGCTGCAGGGAGCTGCTGTAGAGGCGCACCAGCTGCCAGATCCAAAAGGGCAAGAAGCAGGCCCAGAAGACCAGCACGATGCTGAAAATCATGATGAGGACCTTCTGCCGGGGGGACCTCTTGCTCTTCTCCTTGTGGGGGGGGTTCCTCTGGGACTCCAGGTAGGTCCTGGCCAGGCGCGTGTAGAGGAAGCCGATGATGATGCCCGGGGCCATGATGCTGGTGCTGAAGAGCACGGTCAGGTAGGTCCGGTAGGCGTCCACGCTCCAGGTGGGCGCACACATCCTCTTCACCTTGCCCTCCGCCTTGCCCCCCTCGGTCAGCGTGACCATCAGCATCATGGGCAGCGTGAGCAGCAGCGACACCGACCACACAGCCCCCGCCGTGACCTTCCGGTAGCCCCTCGACCGCTTCAGGGTGTCCAGAGGCCGGGTGACGGCCAGGTAGCGCTCGGTGCACATGAGGGTGAGGGTGAAGATGCTGGCGTGCATGGTGAGCAGGTCCAGGCTGAGCAGGATGCGGCACCCCAGGTCCCCGAAGTACCAGTCCTGGGCCAGGTAGGTGCAGACGATGAAGGGGATGGTGGAGAGGTAGAGCAGGTCGGCCAGGGCCAGGCTGACGATGGAGCTGTACATGGGGGCGGCGCAGCGCGCCGAGTGGCACATCACCACCAGCGTGTAGACATTGCCGGCCACCCCGGCCACGTACATCACCGACAGCACCGTCCCGAAGGCCGACGGGATGAGCAGGGGGCCGCTCCCGGGGGCACCCCCGCCGCCCGCCGCCGCCGCCGCCGTCCCGTTGTCCCCCGCCGCCGCCGTCCCGTTGGGCTCCATGGGCGGCGGCGGCGGCCCCGGCACCGTCGCACCGGCCCCGGAGCTCCCGGCCCCGGCGGCGGCCGCTCCGCCCCCCGCGGGAGGCAGGGCGGTACCGGGCTGCCCCCGGGGGAAGGGCCGCCCCCGCCCCGCCGGGGCTCCCCCGCTCCGAGCCCGCGGGGACCCCCCAGCCCCGCCCGTGCGGGGCCCGCAGGTGCCGTCCGGGGCCGGGAGCTCCGGGGAGAGGGGCGAGAGCGCCGGTCGAGCTCAGCCCGGGCGGGGACCCTGCGGAGAGCGGCTCGCCGAGCCGGGAACGGGGCTCACTCCTCCGGGAACGGGGCTCCCAGAGCTAGGAATGTGGGTCCCGGAGACGGGAACGGGGCTCCCCGAGTCGGGAATGGGGCTGTCCCAACCGGGAACGGGGCTCCCCGAACCGGGAATGAGGCTCTGTCCTCCGGGAACGAGGCTCCCCGAGCTGGGAATGCGGCTCCCGGAGGCAGGAACGGGGCTCTTCGAGACGGGAACGGGGCTCTGTCCCAACCGGGAACGGGGCTCCCCGAACCGGGAATGGGGCTCTCTCCTCCGGGAACGGGGCTCCCCGAGCTGGGAATGCAGCTCGCCGAGCCAGGAACGGGGGTCCCCAAGCTGGGAACGGGGCTCCCCAAGCTGGGAACGGGTCTCTCTCCGCCGGGAACGGGGCTCCCTGAGACGGGAACGGGGCTCTGTCCTCCGGGAAGGGGGGTTCCCGAGCTGGGAACGGGGCTCTGTCCTCCGGGAACGGGGCTCCCCGAGCCGGGAGCGTGTCCGGAGCGCCCCGCGCCCCCCGCGGAACGAGCCCCGCAGCGCAGCGTCAGCCTCCGGGAGCTGCCTGAAAAGTTTTCCCGGCCACTCCGCTGGAATTCGGCGCTCCCCTCCAGCGGTGGCATCGCTGGCCGTGGGGCTCGGCGCTGAGCTTCAGCTCCTCAAGCAAAGAGGCGTCAGCGGCCGACAGGGAGAGCCAGAGGCAGCCGCGCTCCGCAGGTGCCCCGCGCAAAGCGCTCCAGAAGCGCTCGGAGAGAGGCTGAGGTGGAGGTGGATAGCGAACCCGGGCTGAAAAAGACTCCTTTCTCCCTGGAAGGAGCTCGTATTTTGAATTTTACCCTGAAAAGCTCGACAGTGCTGTCATAAGATTTAAAATTCGAACTTCAGTGGTGGCTGGTTCTTGTGAAGAGGGGGAGGCAGAGAGTGGGATGAATGTGAGGTTCACAGACACAACTTTTCCCCTTCGGCAAGAAGTCTGGGGACAGCTGCAAAATCAGTAAGCACATTACATTTCCATTTGATTTTAGAGAAAGCAGAGATAGGCAGTCCATAGTCAAAGGACAAATTTCCAAGGGTACCAGAATGCTGTCTTCTCTCAGCTCCCATTGATTTCCAATAGGAATTAACTGGCTTTTATGCCTTCAAACATTTCTGTTTAAACCAGAGTGCTAAAATGACTGATATATGTTTATTTGCTTGTTTTAATTCTTCCTGAAAGTACTTTTGTGCAAACTGTTGTCTAATTCTCTCTGCCATGCTACAAAGCAGTGAAAATCTCATTGACTTGTAGGACCAGGATTCAGCCCTATAAAAATATTTATAATATTTATCTTATAAATATCAAGACAATAAAAATATCGAGTACTTGATTGTAATCTGCTATGAGGTGAACACACAAATACACAAATCCAGCCCTGCTTTCCTCCCTGGTGCTGCTCATCAACGTTCGTGTCTGTCTCCAACGCGCTCCAAACGCTCAAAGCTATATTCAATAAAGGGCTGGCTCAAACATGCTGGTGAGGGAGAAGAAATTAAATTGAATTATTTTTCAGGCAGGGGGTTACTTTATCAGCTTCAGCCGTGGCACTGACAAAGCTCAGGTCCAAGCACTGGGGTGGAATTTGCTTTTCTCTGGAAGTTTGGACTCGTCCGGTGCCAGCGGCCTCGGCAGCCTCACATTCCTCTGTGGCAGCTGGACACAGCAGCTGGGAATGCAGAGGATGCTTCAGCAGGGCCAAATCCTGCCTGCATGGCAGGCCAGGGGATTGACTGCCACAGACTTCAAGTGAGACCCATTTTTGGCATAAATAGATCATCTCTGAGAATTAGGCTGCATGCAACTATTGCAGTCCTGTCGTCTTTTGTTTTGAAGTTGTTCTCTCTCCGTTTTTTTATCTGTCTTCATCTAGTAGCCAGGACAGAGGGAAAAGAGAGAACAGAACAGATATTTGGTTTTCTGCTGTGTTACCTGATTTGTTTTGGAGATCACATGAGGTATTAGAGGTAAGCAGAGTAATGTGTTCTTCTAGACAGAGAATTACTTCATCTGTTTAGTAAATACCTAATTTCAACTGTCTGGTTTTCCTTCCAGCACAAGAATGTTCAATTAAGCAACACCAGGCATCAGTTAGCCTGAGAGACACTTGTTTTCTTGAACATGTAGGATACACACATCTATCCATGGAAACTCAGTCCTGTTAAACTCTTCAGAAATTGTTGCCTGAAGTTGTTCTGCAGCACAGCAAAAGCTGTTCTCGGAACAAAAGGCACTTCTGCTCTCAGCATGCACTGAGCCTCTTCTGCACACCCACGGGCATTAACAGAGCATTTCCTACTGGGTGCAACTGGGCCTGGAGCGTGTGAGAACAGTGATCAATCAGAATTAAAAGGGGGACATTGCAGGAGTCTGGAACACTGATGTTTCCCATTTGTCCGTGTACACAAGGAACACATCTTTCAGCAGTGTGGGTGACAAGTTACCAGAAGAAGTAGTGAATTTTCCATTTCTCCAGCTGTCTAAGTGAGGACTGCAAGTGCTTTTTTGGAAGATGAATTTTGATCAAACAGGAATAGGGAGCTCAGTGTATAATTACTGTCAGAGTAAATCCTCAGGGACTTGCACACAAAGCCAAGTCATCAAGGATCAAATTGTCTCATGAACCTCAAGATCTGTTATTCCCTATGTGGTTTTCTTGTAATATTCTAAAAAGCATTGGTATGAAAGTGATAACACAGAAGCACAGACTCACAGAATGGCTTAGGTTGGAAAGGAACTTAAAGTTCATTTCATTCCACCCCTTGCCATGGGCAGGGACACCTTCCACTATCCCAGTTTGCTCCAAGTCCCATTCAAACTGGCCTTGGATGCTTCCAGGGATGGGGCAGCCACAGCTGCTGTGGACAACACCTTGCACATGCACTTCAGGTGCAAAATTTCCCCTCTGGAGCCATGAATGCCTCATGCTGAGCATACCCAGCCATCTTAAAATATAGCTCCATGTGGCATTTTATTCTCTGCTTTGAATAGAACTTTTTTCAGGTGCTCAGTACCTAATTTTAGAATGTCCTAACATGTTTTTCGTCTTGTTAGGAAGCAGACAGTAGCAGCCTACGTGGTGAGGGCTGTTTGAGCAGCCATGTCCAATTTTTTTTCTTGGAAAGCCCTTGATATTCTCTGTGAATAACTGGCACCCCTTTGTTTGGCTGTGAAGGTCATGGTATGTATGGTGGACAGCTGAAGGCTGTTGCCTTGGCAAATTGAAAAGCAGTTCTGCTGGCTCCATTCAGCTGTGACAGGATCCAAACTAAGTGTTGTCTGGGCAAAGGAGTGTTTGGAAGCAGAGGCTCCCTGTTAGGCACCATCTTTGTACATGTTGTCCTCCTAAAATACCTTCTGGGTGGAATTTTATTGTTGAGAGTGAATTTTGAGTTCAGGATAGGGAATGTGAAATGCTGCATCTGTGTCCTTGATGTGAGCTTTGGCTAGAGGTGCTGTGGGTGACAGGTCCAGCCTTTGGCTGGGTTTGGTTTGAGTTGTGTGAGTTCTGCCTGGGCAGGTGGACACTGATGTTTCTCGTGATGCTCTTGTGCCCAGTCACCACAAGGATGATCCCCTTCCCATCAGAGGGGCAGGAAGTGAAGAGATTTAACTGATCACTTGCCAAAGTATCAGGAAAGTATTTTGCTTTGGCCAAGTTCAGAGGGTCCTGACACAGTATCTGAGTGAGAAGGGCAGAGGGAGGGATGTCTCTGGAGAAACCCAGGGCTGAGGTTTGTTAGATCCCAAGCACGTGCTGTCAGATGAGATCCATACATTCATTTCTTAATCCCAAACTTAGGGGCTCAGTTATCATCTGGTAGTGCAGAGCCTGTCAGTGGAATGTCACATTGCAGGGGAAGGGATGACAAAGAGGAATTGAAAGCAACTGCAGCTCAGTGTCCCACGGGACAGGCAGAGCCTGATTTGGCTGTGTTGCTGACTCAATGACCTTTTCTCAGGTTACCACCCACTGGTGTAAAATCCCTGCAGCTTGGCCATGGAGTCTCACTGGAGCAATGTTTATGCTCTGCAATATGCTCTCTGAAATTGTTTCTGAGCCTCTCATCACTCAGGTGCAGGGGATTATCTGAGAGCATGGGATGTGCACACTGATTGCAGCAGAGTCACTCCTGAGCTGCACAGATATAAGGAAAAGCAAATTTGATCCCCAACTTCTGAATCTGTTAACATCTATGTTTACATCTGCCCCATAGAGCTGAATATGCCCTTAAATTTAAATTTAAATTTACAAGTATACTTTATTTCAAAGTTTATTTCAAATTTTAGAGCTTTCTCCCCTCACTCAGAGGTTTGAGGTGCAAGTGTCCTAGCTCTGGAGGAGCCACTGGAGAGAACCCTCTGCAAGATCTCTGAAGAGGAGTGTGTAACAGCTTTCAGGCAGCATTATTTCAGGAATGTAGTTGAATGGGTTTTGAAAACCCTCCCAGACAAAAAGCACACTGGAGGGACTTGTACTTTTAATCACAGCACTCCTGAGCAAGTGCCCCGTGGCTCCTGGTGCCCAGTGAGGACAGCAGAGTCCTGGCAGGGTAAGGTCTGAGGTGCCACAAGGATCTGTGCCCTCTGGGGACCTGGCTGGTGGTGGCTGCTCCCTTTGGAGGCAGCTTCACTCCCAAGGTCACCGAGTCCAATTTTATGGCATTTCAAGCACCTGTGTGACAGATATGAGCTCAGAAAATCTGCTCCTCACCTCTTGTGCATCCAAAGCCCTCAAACACCTTTGGGGTGCTGCAGAAAGCCTGAGACCTTCAGCACTGAAGTTACACCTGGCAGAGGACACAGTGGCCACA
The DNA here is from genome assembly GCF_022539315.1 of Serinus canaria. NCBI lineage: Eukaryota > Metazoa > Chordata > Aves > Passeriformes > Fringillidae > Serinus > Serinus canaria. The sequence continues at coordinate 8,481,165 of NC_066331.1, read as the reverse complement.
GGAAAATGTGAGGGGATCAAGGGTTTTGTCCTTGCTTTTTGCAGAAGATAAAGAGTGTAAATTGTGTGCTGTAACAGTGACTTTCAGCTGTTCTGGATTTTTAGGATCTTCTCCTCGTGTTAAAGCATTTGAGAACATTTTACAATGGAAAAAAATACATTTTAATAGCCCCAAGTCATTTCCTGCAGAAACTCAAACCACTGCCATTACACTTAGATCTGAATTCTTTCTCCTCCCCTGAAAGACAGAACTGTACACCGAAAAAAGGAAAAAAAATCCTCATCCTTTACCACGTGAGTACAAAGGAGACTGTCTTGGCTCCAGGGAGGTTTTTATTGTTCCACAGCATCTGCACAGAGTGGGCACTGCAGGGATGGTGCCAAAGAGCTGGCAGAGATCAGGGCTGGGGGAAGCAGCAGGTTTGATTTGGCAACCTGAGTTACCTTTTGTCTTGCTGAAGGAGCTCTGGGAGCTCAGTGCAGTGTTGCTCTTGGTACTTGATTTGTTTTTGTTCAAGGTGGGAAGGCTTTAACTCCTATTAAATGGCCTTTTCTACTTTTGGAAAAATTAGAGATTTTGTATCTGCAGATTTCTCCCTCAGAGAGGGTTTGGCTCTTTCCACAGGCCAAACTCCACTTGGAGTGTGCAAATCCTACAGCACACTATCATCTCCAGAACTCAGCCTGTTGTTAATAAAGAGCTCCAGATGCTGGAAAATCTCTTTTTTTTCCTGACTTCTGTGATATTTCTTGATCCACACCGAGCTATTGCCTGCAGGTGAGCAGTCTGCATTTTGTGGGAGCTGGGAGAGGCACTGCTGGGGATCTGCAAGGATGACCCAGCGTGGTGGAGAAGGAAATCCTGCTCTGTTTTGGAGGAGCAGTTAATAGAATGGATGTTGTTTCATATTGGTTTATAGGAATTAGAGAAAAACTCTTGACAGATGTGAGAAAAGGATGGAAGCCCAAGGAATCTCCTTTTGCCAGAGAAACAATTCCTGGTCCAGCCTCATGCTTGGTGTGTGGGTCAGAGCTCACGTGAGTCAGTGTGAGCTTTTTCCTGGATTTCAGTGAGCTTTGGAGAAAGCCATTGATTAAAAACCAAACAAGGACAGGGCTGGGTCCAGCTCTGGGGATGTCTGAACTGAGGGGTGGTTCTGGCTTGGAGGCTGGCAACACAACATCCTTTTAAAGGGGGATTATTTCAACTCCTCCAGCAGCAGCCACACTCAGAGCATGGCAAAGCAGGGCTGAGAGCTCTCCAGGAGGGCTGTGACTCCTGGCACAGCTCCTGGGCTGAGGGTGACAGCTCTGTGTGTGCCTCAGAGCCTCTGCTTAGTCACTTCTCTCCTCTTATTTACCTTCCCTTGCAGGTTTCTTCCTCCTGAAGGCCCCAGAGAGGCTCTTGCTGCAGGTGTGTGTTCTGCACAAAAGGAGACTCTGCTGCAAGCCAGCAGCACAGGGCAGGGGATCTCTCTGCTACCAATTTTATCTGTAAGCTGACTCTTGTCTCCACATTCTAGTGCCTCTGGGGGAGCTGGGAACCATTTGTTGTATTTTCATTCTAATGTTTCTCTGACTTAATTACGTGAGGATGTGTGTCAGAGTGGATCAGTGTCAGATGTTGCTGCTGAAGGGGGATTTCAGGCAGTGAAACTCCAGCTGGGTGGGTACCTCTGTCAGCTTAATGAGAGCAGTGAACTCCTCCTGATGTTTCTCCATTGCCTTTGGTCAGACTTTGCCTCTCCAGATCTGTATTAAACTTGGTTATGAAAGCCTTGAAATGGAGCAGAGGGTTTGCTCTACTTCCAGCCCCAAAATCACCTTCAGAAGAGCTTTGTCCCAGTCTATTGTAAATGCAGGGTGCCCTGATGAGGGGAGAGGATGATGAGGAGGACTCCATCTTATCAGAAGGTTAATTTATTACTTTATTACACTATATTATACTAAAGAATACTATACTATACTGTACTATACTATACTATACTATACTATACTATACTATACTATACTATACTATACTATACTATACTAAAGAATACAGGAAGGATACTTACAGAATGCTAAAAAGATAATAATGAAAACATTTTACTCTTTCCAGAGTCCCAACACAGCCTGGCCCTGATTGGCCAGAGCCAAAACAACTCCCAGCAGGATCCAATGGAACAATCACCTGTGATAAACAATCTCCAAACACATTCCTCATGAGCACAACACAGGAGAAGCAAATGAGACAGGCATTGTTTTCCTTTTCTCTGAGGCCTCTCACTGCCTTTCAGCTTCCCAGGAGAAGAACCCTGGGGGAAGGGATCATGTTCAGGGAATGTGAATGCCACACCAGTCCTGCTGTCACCCAGGGCTGTGCTGCTGGAGCCCCACGAGCTGCTGGCTGGGCTCTCTGGGGTTTGCTGGGTTTTCTTTGTCTGGAGAAGCCACGCAGTGCCATGGCTCTGTGTCACCAGCTGTCCCCAAGGACTCCCTCCTGCACGTCCCTGTGCCACATCCTCACCATGAATGATGAACAGAAGCACTGGAGAGGAACAATGATAAAGGAAATACAGGGATTTGTTTGTTTGTTGGAAAGGGTTTTGGGCTAATTTTTTTACTTTGTGGCTACTTGTGGACAATCAGAAAATCAATGTTCATAAACTGAAAGCCTTAAGAGCTAAGTTTTAGGAGCACAGCTTTTTCCCTGCAGGCTGTAGAGATCCAGGTACATTTGCAATTCTTTGCTAATAAGCTTGGGACTAGATCAGCATATATATGTAAAAACACAAATACTTTTATTACTGAAGACAGCCCAGAGCTCAGGCTCCTTCAGTTTGCCTAGAAAATGGAATATTTGATCCTCCCCCACTAATTGTATGTTTTTCTTTTCTCCTGGCAGTCAGCACAAAAGCTCTGAAGTATGTGACACACGACAAAGAGAGCCCCAAAATCTGCTGTGCCATATGATCAGCTCACATTGCAGTGGGCATGTTCCTGGCTCCACAGAGCTTCACAGCCTTCCCACTCCTCCCTGCTTCCTGCTGGGAATTTCTGCCTTTAACTGTCTGCAGGAACTCACAAGTATTTCCTCCCAAAGCATGCAATATTCATGATTCATTTAAATCTAAAATACACCTGGGACTGGGGAAAGGGGGTTGTTGGTCCTGGGCACTGCTGTTGTTGAGACAGGTCCAGGAGAGATGAGTGGTTGATGCACCCTTCCCCAGGAGGTGGGTTTGGTGTAAGGAACACAACTCTGAGGGTGAGCTGGGATTTGCAGAGCCCAGTGAACACTGAACACAGCTGTGCCAAAGTATGTGATTTCCCCTTTTTCCCATTTGGGTGTGTTCCAGATGGCAAGGCAAGAGGTGTTCTATCACCATCTGTGTGCCAGCTGTCTTCTGTTCAGGGGCAGTTTTCCTTATCTCTTCCACACCCACTCCTCCCTCAGGGGACACCTGCTGATAACAGGCCATGGAATGTCCCTGCATGGCTGATAAGAACTGCAGCATCCCACTGGGAGATGGGAGCCCAGAGGGAGGAGCCAAGCATTCCTACCTGGATAGAATCTGAGATTCTGGAACACCAGCACGGCTTCTCCACTGGATTCCCAGAGGAGCAGCAGCTGCCTCTTCCCCTGGATCTCCAGAGGCAGAGTGCACCCTGCTCCAGGATCCCTGCTCCAGCAGAACCAGCCCTGGCACTGCAGGAGGGCTGAGCCACAATTCCAGTGGCACTGCTGCCAGCCCCCTGACCCACAGGGTGTCAGGCTGTGCTCTGCCTCTGCCAGGGCTGGTTTGGTTCACTGCATTGTTTATTTTATCCTTTCATTTTCTTCCCTAATAAAGAACTGTTATTCCTGCTCCCATATTTTTTGTCTGAGAGCTCCTTAATTTAAAATTTATAGCAATTTGGAGGGAGGGGGTTTGCATTTTCCATTTCAGGGGAGGCTCCTGCCTTCCTTAGCAGAGACCTGGCTTTCCAAACCAGGACAGGGTGAGGGGTACAGTGCCAGTGTGGGCTCTATAAAGAGCTGTGCAAGCTCCTGTAATCCTCCCATCAGCAAATTTGCTGCTGGTCAGTGATGACAGTCAGTGCCACTCTGGCTGTGGTGGCACAGGGATGTGCAGCTGCTCTCAATCAATTTGATTTGGTTCTTTGGAGCAATAACTGCCACCAGCCACTTCAGTCAGCTCTGCAAGATCAAGAGCAAGGCATGACAAAAAGAGAGAGCAGATGATACAAGCACAGTTGTTTATAAACCTTTATTATTCACTGTGAGCAATCAGCAAATCTTTTACTACAAACTGCTTCCGTCAAAGCTCAGCGTTATTAAAGCAGGGGATTTATCTTCAGCAGGATTTTCCTGTGCTGGACTCAAGGGGAGAAATGAAAGATAAACATCACTGTGACAGGCAGAGTCCAGGGAGGGGAGTCTGGTCAGTGCAGCTGAATAGCTGCAGGCTTTTTGTCCCTGCTGGTGGGGAGCAGAGAGGAAGCTCAGCGTGGGGAGGCACTGAACACAAGAAAATGCCACTTCTCAGGGGTGCTTTTTTCAGGCTGACAAATGCAGCCTTTTTGCCCCCATTAGCTGCAGCTGCAGGATGCTGTGTGGCTCCTGCACCCTCCTCCTGTCAGTGAGCTGCAAACTGGCACCCCACAGTGGGGAGGTCAGAGCAGGTTGTGCATCCTTGGCCTGAGGTACAGAAATGTGTGTTTGCAGCTTCTGGGCAGAGACACAGCCAGTGCATTCATCTTTTCAAGAGATACACCTGGGCTTGGAAGCAGGACTGTTGCTTAGTCCTGTGAAGTGTTGCAGGAGAGTTCCTGTACTCAGAGCTACAGTTGGAAATAGAAATATCTCTAAGTTTGTGAAAACAGGGCCAGGAGCAGGTGTGTGTGACATGTGGGACCTTGGAAAGAAAAGATGAGAGGTGATGCTGGAGTAAGGAATTGGACCTGACAGGTTTTCATCACAGCCACCAATTAGGGGGTGGATTTTTCTGCTGAAGTGCAGAAAAGGAGCTGGGATTCCCGTGCCTTCCTCAGAGCAGAGAGGGTGGATGTGTGGGGACACAAGTGCCAACCAGCAGTTGTACCTGTCAGCCTCAGGGGAGATTTGACTGCTGAGAAAGGGCCCACATTTTACCCCAAAAATTGTGGATGGGACAGGTAAAAGAGAGGTTCTTTGCTAGAGGTATAATCAGGCCCTTCCCTCTCCCTTCCCTCTCCCTTCCCTCTCCCTTCCCTCTCCCTTCCCTTCCCTTCCCCTGGTCAGGCTGGTGAGCTGTGGGCTGAAGCACCTTTCCCAAGTAGGAGAAATAGCAGAAAGTTTATTGTTTTTTCTGCTTTTCTCTGTTTCCCTCACCCCTTCCTAACCTGCTCAGAAACATCTCCCCATTGGGAACATGGAGTTGAAAAAAAGGTGGGAGAGACTCTGACAGACCTGCTGGGATTCAGGGTGGGCTTCCAGGACTTTTCTTACACATAGGTAAAACATTGAAGGCAGGCACTGATTGTCATCTCTTGATTCTCCCAATCTTCATGTTGCCAGTGGCTCTGGGGCTGTTCTCTGCACTGACACTTTGAATGAACTCTCCACTGCAGGGAAGGAGTTTGCAGGAATATTTGCAGGGAATGCCTCAACAAAGGCAGGAATGATGCATCTGACTCCATGCTCTCAGAAGGCTAATTTATTAATTTATGATACTATATTATATTAAAGAATATTATACTAAACTATTCTATACAATACAGACAGGATACAGACAGAATGCTAAAAAGACAATAATGAAAACTCCTGACTCTCTGCAGAGCCCTGACACAGCCTGGCCCTGATTGGCCAGAGAGTGAAAACAACTCCCAGCAGAATGCAATGGAACAATCACCTGTGGGTGAACAATCTCCAAACACATTCCACAGGAACACAACACAGGAGAAGCAAATGAGATCAGAATTGTTTTCCTTTTCTCTGAGGCTTCTCAGCTTCCCAGGAGAAAAATCCTGGGCCAAGGGATTTTTCAGAGAATGTGAATGCCACAGAGTCTGCAGGAATATTCATCTCCCAGAGATGTTCCCTCATGTCTGGCAGTTCTGGTGGCACTTGAGTTGAAGGTGTCACCTCTGCCCAGTCCTTGAGGTGCCACAGCTCTGCTGCCCAGCTGAGATCCAAACACATCTCCAGAACCTCACACAGCAATTCTGTGTGAAAGAAGCAAGTAGTGTGACAGAGGCATTTCATGGTGAAGGGAAAAAATCCTCTTCCAATCCCTGTGATGGTGCTCAGAGAGGCAGCTCCATCTCTCCCAGAAAGATGCCAATGCCAAAGTCAGTCCAAGCTGCTTCATAGCAGGATTGGAGAATGGCAGCAGCACATCAATTCTGCACTGGAACACTAGAAAACCTCAGAATTTTTGATTTAGATCTAAGTCCACCTTGAAAAGAGGATTTAGGCATTTAAAAAATGTTACTCTGTGTTTTGTGCTGTTTTCTCTTCTCTCAGAGAAGCTGTCTGCACTGCATTATGCAGCAGGCTCTTGAAAGCATAACTAGTTATGTAATTATTAGAATTATATTTGCATTCCCAGCTAGGCTGTGTATAACTAGTATGCTAATATATGCTAATTAAATACCAATTAATAATTTTTTTAAATGAGTTTTGACTCTATACAGCTATCAGAGATGTAGTAAATACTCATTGCTTATGAAGAACAAATCAGGTGTGATTTAATATGCAGCTCTAGTCCTATATAAACACATTGTGCCAATTATTTGGAACATTTAATGTGCTTTTTATTCATCTTGCACAGCTACTGCTGACTGAGTGACAATCACTGTAATGCATTTGACTGCTTTTTTATTAGCTCACATTAATGCTTCCAGCCATTCACGTTGGCATGAGTTGTGTTCCAACCATCAGAAAATGCACAAATTTAATAAGTTTTACCCTGTGAGGTAGAAGGGTTTCCTCATCCTGAATCCAGTCAGGCAATCCAGGTAGGCTGATGAAAAAATTTGTCTGTCTTTGTATAGTTTGAGGCTGTGTGGCTCTGGCAGGGTATCCTCCATCTCTTTATCTGCAGGCTTCAGGAACTCTCTGGAAGAGAATCCACGTCCCCATCCAGCTGAGATGCCTCTGATTTAAGAAACATCCACAGTTTCTGCTGCCAGAGGGAAACAGGATTTTGTGAACTCGGTCTCTGCTGTAAATTTGGAGTTATGCTGTACACCTGGGGAGATAAGCTCAAGCTAAATTGGCTGAGCACGATGTCTGCTGCCTGCTGTACCCTGGGAATGAGCCAAGGGAAAGGCTGGCAGGGGGCAGCCAGGCAGGGCATTGAGACCAGGGAGCCCCTGGGCACCCTGGCTGCGAGAGGCTTGTGCAGCTTGCTCAGGGCTGGGGACACTCAACACTTCCCCATGGGACCTGGGTTCTGCTTTGCAGGGGTCTTTTCCAGACTTTTGCCATGCTGGGAGTTTGATTTTTTCATTGTGTTTTGCCTTGGAAGAGATTTCCCTCACGAGAAAAAAACAAAAAAACCAAACCAGGGTGATTGAAGAGTTGCCTTGGGCAGGCAGGATCAGGGCAGGATGCCTGGAGGTGCCTCCCTGTTCCTGCACCTCCCCACTCCTGCTGGGCTCTGTCACATCAGTCACCTCTGTCACACCCTCCAGGGAGGCTTTTCCTGCCCTGAGGCCAGGCCAGGACTAGGGCTGAGGCACCCACCTGGGGATTTCCTCTCTGTCCAGGAGCATCTGCAGGGCTCTGGGGGCTCCTCTGGTGTCCCCAGCCAGCTGAGGGGACCAGGGCACCTGGGGGAAGAGCAGCAGGAATGGGGAGACAATGAACATCTGGAATGCTGTGCAGTTAGGAGTGGGGTACAAAGTCTGGGGTAGCATTAGTGCCAACCCAAACAATTCCCAAAAAACAAAGGTCTGTGGCTCCTGAGGCACGTTCACCTTCAGCAGAGAAATTCTGTGCTACACAAATTCTGTGGGCTCCCAGGTCAGAAGTTTGGCAGAATTAAGGCTTTGCCTGCAGCCTGTGTATTTCTTCAGCACTTCTTTCATGTAGTTCAAGTAGTTTCTGAGCTCTGATGTGTTTGCTGTCACTAGAAATGTCTCCCAGCTCATAGAGCCCAGAACTGAGCAGAATTTAGGAAGAATACATACTTTGGTTTTTATTTTCTCCTTTTATAAGCACCTGTATCTTTGATTACTTATTGCATCACTTAGGGGTTCCAGCATCAAGATAGTTGGAATTTTCCTTCCTGCTCTTCTTAGTTTGTTCCTCCTCACTTTTAGGAATCAGCCTCACTGATTTTCAGGGTCTTTACCTCTAACTTCTGGAGCTGGTGACACCTTAAACAGATTATATCAGCTCATTTGGTTTCATTTAGAAACCAATCAACCCAAATTATCTTCAGTGCCATGTAATGAAACTAAGTTCAAGCATTTTCTCAAAGTGTTTTCCTGAGGCACTTCTGTGAGCTCAAGCTGTGCTGCATTTTCAGGACAATTTAGGTCTGAAGCTTACTTGAGACTTTATCAGCAAGGTAAGAGAGCATTAGTAATTATTCTAATTTTTCAAGTTGAGAATGGCTCTGTGCTTCCTTTAAAGTCACTGCATCTCTTTTTTTATAAATTATTTTTTAGTTAATAACTAGGTATAGGAAAGGTAGATATTCAGTTTGATGTAATTTGCTCTATTGATCACGTTGTTTCTCAATGGAGAAATATAAATTTGGTATTTCTAAAAGCAAGATTTTTCCCTGTATATTGACAAGAAAAAAAATGCCATTTTACTAAAAGCTCAATTTACCCAGTTCTGGACAAAACCCAGTCTGGGTGGTAGAATCAGGAGCAGGAACAGGTGTGTTCTTCACCTGAGTCTTACATGTATAAAAGTGATGGGGGTGCTAAAATCACTGACTGCAGCAGGTGCCAAACACAATTCTGCATCCTCAGAAGGTTTTTGTTTTAGAGAGCTTCTGGCTGTCTGCACTCTGCCAGGCTCAGAAAAGGGGTGGTGAGGATGGCAGAAATGGATATTTGCAGGTGTTGTAAATGGATGTTTGCAGGTGTTGTAAATGGATGTTTGCAGGTGTGGAGCAGGCAGGTGTGTCCTGAGAGCAGCAGTGGGTGAGGCAAGGACACAGCTGGCAGTGCCAGCTCCTGGCACAAACCAATCCCTGCTGGTCCCTTCAGGGCAGCCTCTGTGTGGAGTTTTTGGGGGCATTGATGTGGAGCCTTTACCCTTTGAATCTCTTGCTGGTCTGTGAGCCCATCTGGCTGAACTGAGCTAAATCCTGTCCCAGGAGGGCAGTGAACATCAAACCAGTCCCCAAAGAACAGCAAAGCCCAGGCTGAAACACCAAAATCAAAGCTAATGGAGCTGGCCTGGGGTAGAGCTCACCACAGAAAACAAGGTTGAAGCAAATTTCTGAGTCTGGGAAGTGTAATTATGCTGTTTCTTTTCAGAAGATAAATGGATGATGCTAAGTGTCATCACAGGCTTCTCTCATTAGGCTAAATTCACTCAGGAGTGCTTTTGTATTCAGAAGAACATTCTGTGGACTAGAAAGTGCTCAGCCACAAAGCAAGCTATAAAAAGGTTAATGATTTTAAGCCAAAGTCACATCTAAGCAGTGATAATGTTACAGCTTGTGGTATTCCATTTTTCTGTGGCAGTGCACATCTGTTTCTTTCATTTCAGTGCAGGCTTTGGTCTCTGGAAGAGCTCTGAGTCTGGGAGCAGGGTACTTGACTGGGCTTTTGTGCTGGGCATTTCAAAGGCCTGCAGCCTGGTACTGAGATTGAGGCACTTAAGGATTTACCTCCTCATTAAGGAATAATCAGCATCAATGGAATTAATGGGTACTTCTCAAACATTAAAAAAAAACCCCAAACAATCCTGATCCTGCCCTTTGCAGAGGTCTGGGTTCAAAACACCTCCCACTGCTTTTTTGGTTGCTGTGTCTCAATGAGGATGGTGACAACTTGGACAAGAGGCAAACCTACTCCTAATATCAGATATTAGGAAGAAATTCTTCCTTGACACAGAGCAGCTGTGGCTGCCCCTGGATCCCTGGAATGTCCAAAGCCAGGTTGGACAGGGCTTGGAGCAGCCTGGGACAGGGGGAAGTGTCCCTGCCATGGCAGGGGGTGGGACAAGATGGGTTTTAAGGTTCCTTCTAATCCAAACCATTCTGTGATCCTGTGATAAGGAGAAGAGTTGGTTATCACAACCTCCAGGCCTTCTGGGCTGAGAGGAAGATAAAAATGAGAGAAAACTGCATTAATTCTGCCCAGCAGCCTCACTGGTAGGGATTTTCATCACTTGCAGTTTGTATTGAGGGAAGAAGAAAGACTCAGCTGTAAATAAACCCAACTTTGAGCTGGACAGCAGCCTCCACTTGAGGCTCCTGTTACTCCATGGGACACCAGTCCTGCGGGGACAGGCTATTCCAGGAGAGCTGGTTCCACCAGCAGGACCCTGCTGCTCCTTCAGGGCTCCCAGCAGAGGTGCTGAGGTGGAGCTGGGGGATGGATGGGCAGGAGCAAGGCTGGAGCTGCTCTGGAGCAGGGAGGAAGAGTTTGCCCAGAATGAATTGGACACAGTGGAACGAAGTGTTCCCCAGAAATGTGTTCCACAGCCAGGACAGCAGCAGCCTTCCTGCCAAAGGAGGGGCCTGCTGCAGGAACACTTTGGCAAGGGGGTGGAATTATGGCCAAATTTGTGCTGAGCAGCCTGCTGGTGGGTGGCTGGATTGTGCAATGTTACTGGTACTCAAAATCCATTATGTGCTGCAAAGGACCTCTGAATGGAATGGATTGGTAGAGCAGATAGCTCTTTATTTTGTTTTCTTCCCCTTCACTCCCTCCCAAAAGCTGTGCATTCAAACACCTCCATTCAGATTATTTGAAGATGAGAAGACCAGGAGGACAGAGCCTGTAATGAAACCTTCATCAAGAACCTGAGAACAGGGGTAGAAAATGAGCTCTTGCATTGTCAGAAATTCTTGGATTTGTTGAGACTTGGTCCTGGAAGGGATAAACCAGAAAGCAGGCCTGAGAAAAAGAGGCAAAATACAATATCCTTTCCCTTAAGTGTGCACTTTTGTGAGTGCAGTCATTTCTGGGAGAGGGATCAAGAGTTCCAGCTGCTCTCAGCACTGCCTGGTGGGATGAGTGAATGGCAGAACCATCAGCATGTAGAAATTGGTGTGGTTTTGCCTTGGAAAGAGTGACCATAGCTCCAGGGTTGTGCTCAACTGCATCTGTTGGTTTGCTGTGTACAAACAGGAATTGTGCCTGATTGCCTGGCTGGCAAATTAAGGAAATATGGCTGATTTTCTCTCACTGGGAGAAATTTTGGCCTCACAAGGTTGAATTTTAATATTAGTTAAGGTGTATTTAAGAACACATCTGTCTTGTCCTTGTTACAGTCTTGTTCTAGGAACAAGGGAGGGCTGAGCTTGGGCTGCAGATGCCAAAAAGGCATCAGAGCTGAAAGGGAAATGTTGTTGTTTGCAAGAGCCTGAATGAGAGATGTGGGACTGCAGGCAGCTCTCCAAAATGCAGTTTATTGTACCCAAGGTGTCACAGCAGCCCAGGGCCGTGGGTGACAGAGCTGTGCCCACAGCTGTCAGCTCCAGCTGCAGGCAGGCCTGGACACCCTGAGTTTAGGTTACAAATGCATTTTATACTTTGCTTTGCTGAGCATCTTCACACAGCAGAACCAATCTATCCCTGAACTGTTACCTATAGCCCACCATAACTCCTGGAATTCCCATATTCATGTTCCCATTCTCCAGTCACTCACAGTCAGGACATTGCAGTTTAAGCTAGAAGTTGTTTTTCAGTTTTCTTGCAGTGGGAAATTCTGAGACCTTTTTTCTCCTTGCCACATTTGCTGCCTTGTTTGCCTGTGCTCTCTTCCTGCTTGGTAACAACATCTTCTGGTTTGGGGTGGGTTTGAGCCATACAAACCCTTCTCACTCACCCACCCTTTGCCTCCTTGGTTAACCAGTCAGACTGGCTCAGCAATTCTTTTCTTCTGTATCAAAACTTGCTTCCATCTCTATTCCTTCTTCAGATTCTACATTCAAAAATCTTTCTGCCAAGCACCCATAGCTGTGAGACTTCCTTGTCCAACTTTCATCCTTCCCAACAGTGGTTGCTTGTACCACCCTCTCTGGCTGACTGAGCCAGCACATTGTGGAGCTGAGCTATGAACAGCAGCAGCTCGTGGAGCTGTTTTGTGTTCTGGTGCTTTCCCAGGCACCTCATAGCTGGAAGCAGACTTGTCCCTTCAACAATGTCAGCAATGCAGCCCAGAGTGGAGCCACAGCCTCATTACCCAGGGGTGGTTGTGATCCCCAGCAGAAATGAACCCTCAGAGAACAGGGAAGGGGAAATGGCAGCCCAGGCCTGCATGGTGTCTGTAGGGCTGCCCCTGGGCACTGAGGGGTCCGTGTGGAGCTGGGGGGGTGCCAGTGCACTCAGTCCCCTGACTTTCCCTTTTGGGGCTTGAAACCACCTTGAAGTTACACTGCCAGTGGGGAGAAGGGTGTTTGCAGCTGGGGGGTGTGTGTGGTGCCTTTGGGACAGCCTGTGGTTACAAGTTTTGATGTGGAGCTGTCCTGGCCTAACACAAACCCCTCTGGCTCAGACCTTTGCTGTCCTGTTCCCTCCTGGCTGCTGTTGCCAGTGGAGGGGAACCTTCCCAGGGTTTGTGTTTATGTGACACAGGGCTTGGGGAGCAGCTCCCTACAGCAGGGCAGGTCTGCCCTGGTCTGTGTCCAGCCTCAGGGTGACCGTGGTGACAGAGCTGGTGGGACCTTCCAGAAGATGGGAAATTGTTCTAGAGCTGATTTTGTGGTTGGGAAATGGTTCTGATGCTGATGTGGTGGTTGGGAAATGCTTCTGAAGATGATGTGGCAGGAAAGGGTTCTGAAGGTGATGTGGTGGTTAGGGAATGGTTCTGAAGCTGATGTGGTGGTTAGGGACTGGTTCTGAAGGTGATGTGGTGGTTAGGGACTGGTTCTGAAGGTGATGTGGTGGTTAGGGAATGGTTCTGAAGGTGATGTGGTGGTTAGGGACTGGTTCTGAAGCTGATGTGGTGGTTAGGGACTGGTTCTGAAGGTGATGTGGTGGTTAGGGACTGGTTCTGAAGGTGATGTGGGGGCAGCACATGAAATGCCACTTGCTTGCCAAATGCTGTGTCTGTTGCATTTTCAAACAGCAGAACTGGTGAATAAACCAACCCAGTGCAGCTGATTATGGAATAATTGTTCAATATGGATCAAAAAGCACGGCCCTCAGAAAAGTGCTGCTCCTCAGGCACCACTGCTGGTCTCTGGCAGCCTTAACTGAGGAAGGAAGGGGCTCTAATTGCTCTGCAGACAGGGCTTCAGTGAAATGGATTTTAACTTTTCAAAATCAATCGGTAGAATCAACCTACAGTGAAGTCTTTTACTGATTAAATATCACTTCAACCTCCTTTGAGGACAAAATATTTACCTCTTTAACTGCTCAAACTCTTAAGGAGAGACCTCCAGGGGACAGCAGAGAGGGGGAAGAACATCTTAATTTTCTTGGTGTTTGAAGAGATAATCCTATCCCACCTCCTTTGCTCCTGGCTCTCCAGAGTATATTCTGATTAAAAAGCTCATCCTTCCAGATCCTTCCAGATTTGTTCAGATCATTAGGAAGAACATTAATTGATGCTTTTTTTGTGCTTTGTGGGCTGCTGGGGTGATGTTTGCAAGCAGCTGTAGGCACAGAGGAGTTCATGGCAGTGTGAGAAGTGCTGCCTTGTGATACATGAGCATGAGTATTCTCATTCTTCTTCTGCAGTGCCATTCTTTATTTTGCAGAAAATAAAGCTTAGAGAAAACAGGTTTTTCTCCAGGGCCATGTCACCAAAGGCCAGACTAGAGCCTGTCTTTCCTTACCCTTTCTGCCTCGCTGTGCAATTTCTGTCACCACAATGAAGGACTGCCAGGTGCTGTGTGATGCACAGAACCAGGACCTAAGACCTCTTCTGTACACATCTTGTTTCCATCCTGAAATGTAAAAGCAAGGAAAGCTTCCTGGCAGCACCATGAGAGAAAAATCTGCTTTAGCAGAGCAGAAAACTTTCCTGGGGGGCTGGCTACAAACTTCCAGCTTCTGGGTGGTGCAAAAAGCTTCATGCAAACCCATTTGTAGTTGCAGCCTGTGAGGATTCTGCCAAAACCGAAGGTAGATCTCAAACCAGATGTTCTGCCTGTCATATATTGTAAAAAGAGAGCAATAAAATGCAATTGGTGACATCATCCTTTGGGATTTTACCATTCAAAATAAAGAGCTTCACTCAGGGTTATCACCTTGCTCTTGAAAGCAGAGACTCTGAACAATTTATTTAATTGAAATGTAAGTTTCTGCCACTTCACGTGCTGGTAGATGAGTTGTGGGCTTGGAACAGGGCCTGTGTTTGCACCAGCAGGAAATTAAAATTGCCAACTACAGGCTGATACTCGGTGCTGGTGACTCAAACTGTGGTGACAATTGAAGCTGTGCTTCAGAAGCAAACTATTAACACTGATTGTGATTTTCCCTGTCAGCAAAGGAGCGTGGCAGTTGCTGAGAAATGGGATCCATTAAGGTTACAGGTTCTTTTTGAGAGACACAATGCAATTTTTTGGGGATAGAAGCCCATGTTAAGTATTTTGAAGTTCTGCAGAGAGCTCTCCACTATTTTTGCACACAGACAGAAGAGCTGGTACCCAACCTGGTCACCACCACTGATGCAGCTGAGAGTGTCATGATCTTAAATCTGCTTAATTTTTTTTTTTTAATTCCCTGATCTTTCTATCTGTGTGCAACTGTGTGTGTGCTGTGCTTGGAATTTAAACAGGTATTTTGGAACTGCTGGTTGGTGTGACGTTTCTGGATATCAGGGTCAAGAAATGTTACATGATCATCAAAGTGGGGGTTTTTGAAGGGAGGAGGCTGTGTTGTGATGGAACAGGAAGGCTTATATTTAATCTTTCACCTCTAGGAAGTATCACAGGAACTGGTGAAAACAACAAAGATTTGCCTAGTTTCTCATTTTACCTACTTTTATGTCTTGGTTTGAACAGACAGGTGTTTGCTAAGGAAGGCAGGAGCCTCCCCTGAAATGGAAAATGGAAACCCCCGCCCTCCAAATTATTATAATTTTGAAATCAAGGGGCTCTCAGGCAAAGATATGGGAATAGGAATAACAGTTCTTTATTAGGAAAATTTAAAAAAATACAAATGCAATAGTACATAAAAGAAAACAAACCACTGCCAGAGTCAGAGCAGGCCCTGTCCCCTGTGTGTCAGGGTGGTGGCACAGTCCCATCCCAGGGGGGCTCAGGGTGGTGGCACAGTCCCATCCCAGGGGGGCTCAGGGTGGTGGCACAGTCCCATCCCAGGGGGGCTCAGGGTGGTGGCACAGTCCCATCCCAGGGGGGCTCAGGGTGGTGGCACAGTCCCATCCCAGGGGGGCTCAGCCCTCCTGCAGTGCCAGCTGTGGCTCTGCTGGAGCAGGGATCCTGCACAAGGGGGGAGTTTTCCTCTGCAGCTCCAGGGCTGCTGGAGATGGGCCTGCTCTCCCTCTGGGAATGCAGGGCAGCAGAAAGCTGCTCCTCTGGGAATGCAGGGGGCAAAGGCTGCTGGGCTGTTCCCAGGGCAGGTTGGATCCAGGTAGGAATGCTTGGCTCCTCCCCTGGGCAGAGCATCTCCCCATGGGATGGTGGAATTTGATCAGCCCTGCAGGGACACTCAGTGGCCATGGACAGCAGAGATCTCCTGGAGGGAGGGTTGGATTGGGAGAGATAAAGGAAACTGCCCAGTGAACAGCAGAGAACTATAGGAATGTGCTTCCTATAGTGTGCCAAAGCTGTCCTTTGTCCCCTTAAAAAGGAAATAAGCCCAGAAGTTTCTCTCCTCAGTCAGGAGAAAAGGCATCTCATGGGACCTGGGGGACTTCAATTCAAACTTAAGGATGGCTAATTGGACAGGAGCCAAAAAGTCCCACCTGGGCAATTTACTAGAAAAAGAAGAGAACAAAAAACTAATGGCTTTTGTGGGGTGTTCTACCTGGGGCAAGAGGGTCTCTTACACCTGGATATTTTTTCTCTGTAAGGAGTTTGTTATTGGGCTTTTTAATAAAAACCTTTTTGTTTCCAACACTGCCACAGAAGCCATGCTGCTGATTTTATGCCTTCTAAGGTAGCTGAGCTATCTTGGGTGTGAAATAGATCTCCAAGAGCTTATCTGAAACATGATTCTCCTTGAGCCAGGTCTCACAATTGCCGCACCTCTGTCAGATGGGAATAGAATACACCCCCCAATAAATCTTGCAACTTCAGGCATTTTATCATGGATCTGATGAGAGGATCAGAGAAAAGTCCCTGTCACCAGCACACTGCAAGGGTGGGGTGCAGGATGGATGTGCTGGGGTAGGAAACCTTCAGGGGGATGAAGAATCGTGCCAGGAGCTTCGCTGGCTGTACCAGAAGTGCAGAGTGTGGGGTGAGTTTGGCAGCTGGAAGAGCAGAGGATGTCAGGACCAGCCAAAAGTGAAAAACTCTCCCTGTGCCCGTGGCTGAAGGGACCAAAGTAATTCTGTGAGTCTGAGGGGTTTGTTTGGATGTGCTGCAGCATGGAATTCCCTGTAGGAATAACTGAAGTGGCACATGGCATCTTCACTCTTTATTGCAACTGGGAATCCTTGGATTGGAAGCCACTGATAATCTCAAATCCCATTCTCCCTCTGACCTCATGGACTATTTTTTATGAACATTTTCTTTTTTAAAAGCTGAAAGAGTCAAAATGACTCCTGGTGTTCCTGTGCCAGGCAGTGAAATTCCTGGGAAATGGGTTAAATTGTCTCTGTGCTGATCAGAAAAAGAATGACTGAAGACAGAAATTATAGTGCAACCACATTGGTTTTAATCAGATTTTTATTAAGTGGAAGAGGAGATTTAACAGTTTGGTTCTCACGAGAAATCTTGTTTAGTTTATTTTCAATTCACACTTCAGACTGGCCTGGATTGGCCTTTTTTCTGTGTATCAGCTTTTATCACAGTGACAGGATCAATAAGGGAAGGAAATTTGGTACATGCCACGGCTTGTCTCTGTGCATCAATGCCCAAAAGTAAAAAAAAAACCAAACAAAACTGTCTAGAGATTTTTGCATTCTTCTTTCTAAATAGCAAATTTGAAAGCTTCTGAAAATCACTTTAAAAATTCACCAGAATCTGGTGAATTTTCATTCATTTTCAGTGAAGAAATGTTTCCTCAGAAAAATAAAAGTGTTTTTGCAGGAACACAGATTTCTACCTGATCTTCCCATGGGAATTCTACTCAGGAATTAGTTGGGACAAAATCATTTTCACGTGGTGAAATTTCTTTATCACTATCAAGATGTCATGATATTGAGACCAATATTTCAAAAGAAAACTCTCCTTAGGAAAACTTGAAGAAAAAATATTTTATTCTGCTATATTTTAATCTGCTGCCTATCCAGTAGACCCAGAAGAAGTTGACAAAAATACAGTCTGAAAGTCTGTACTTTTGGCCAGTCCAAATTTAAAGGGGAATTTTCACAAGAAGAATGTGCAGCAGTGACATTTAAAATCGTCAGAAATTGAAAGCAAATCCTGAGGATTGTCAGCAACATCCAATGGTCAGAGGCAGCTGTTTGCCTTTGCTACTCTTTACATTGTAATAAATACACATCAAATATTAGTGAGTGTCCCTGCTGTGTTTTCATGGGATACCATCAAGATGAAATCCTCTGTCTGGCCAGAGAGAGGAATTATAAACACTAAAGGCAATGAGCAGTTGTAGCTGAAATTCTGCTTTTCTGAGTGCTTGGAGGTTTGTGTACAGAGCCCATGGGATTTGCCAGCTTTGCTTTTCACCCTGAGGACACCGTGGTGGCCTTCACCCACTGCAGAGCTGTCCCCTCCTCCTTTGGTTCCTTTGCTTTCAATTCAGCTGCTTTCCTCTCCTCCTCTGGTTTTGGACAGCTGTTTGGGGAGCAAACATCTTTTAAAAATGAATCCATCCTGGCAGGATGTAGCAGGGAAGCCAGCAGGAGTTACCTGGCTCAGCACTTGGCTCCTGCATTAAATTCACTCCAGAGCTGGAGGAGAAATGCTCCATCCCTTTGTGCAGAAAACCCCAGCTCCTCTGGGTGCTGTGCTGGTGCTTTTCTCCTGGAAAACTTCAGTTCAGGCTCTGGGTGAATACCAAGGAGCCTGGTTTAGGGTGGGACAGAGCCAAGCAGCAGCACTGAGATGTGGGAATGCACCTGTAAAGTGCCCTGAACTCCCTTTGCAAATTCCTCATCCAAGGCAACATCTATTTTTTTCTCTTTTTTTTTCTTTTTTTTTTCCTTTCCAGCAAGTCGTGATTCCCCTTAACTCCCCCTGTTGCTACTGACACTGATGCATATCATGGTTGCTGTATAAATGTTCATTTTATCATAATGAGGCAGCAAACTCCCACATTTCCCTGGTGCCTGAGCTGCTTTCAGTGTAATTTTTAGTATAAAAATATCTACTAGAGGGTATGGAGAGGTATCAACAATTTTTTTTTTCCTGTTCTTTTAAGTTTGCAGATGATCCAGCACAGCCTGTATTTTATTGTTGCTGACAGTCCCACTATGACTAAATACAAACTTAAATTTACAGCTGGAATGAAGGGATGAGGAATGGAGGGGAAAGATTTTCCAGCGAGAAGTGTTGCAAAATAGAAATTTGTGTGTTCTGGAAGAAGCTCAGAGATTCTGATTCATAAAAAGGAAGAATTTAAAATAAATAAAGAAGAAATTATGAAAGAATTTCCTCTGGCAGCAGATGCTCCCAGCTGCTGGCAAGGGCAGGAAGCAGCACACCCAGGACTGATGACTTGTTGCCACAATTTTCACTTTCTCTGTCTGAAGCTACCCAGGCTTGCAGCCCAGAAGAAAAAGAACCAGAACGTCCAATATCAAAGTGTTCTGGCCATTAATTGTGAATTTCCTCCCTGAAATAAGGCATTCTCACAATGGCCAGGAAAATTGGTCCATTTCAGTCTTTTCTCATAAGAAAATTAACTCCTTGTGGTCATTTGCTCTCATATATCAGCCTTTCTGACAGTTCCCCTGGTTAATTTTGAGGGCCTTGGCCAAATTCAGCTGAAGCAAACAAAGATTTCAGAAATTCAAGGTTGTAAATACAAACAGCAGTTGAGGATTATAGGATCCGATATGGGATCTAATTATAGGAGCAGTTATAGGATCTGGGGAGGGGGAAAGGTGTGAGTCCAGGATTTCAGTTCTCTTGCAGGTACCTACAAAGGTGGAGCTGGTATGAATTCCCCCAGCTGTGGGAGAACTTCAGGAGGAATTTGCTGCAGCAGAAGGCACAAAAATAGAGACTCATTCACCTTTGGATTCTCTGGTGTGGAGTAAGGAGAGCCCTGACTCAGGAGCTGCAAGTCCAGAGCAAAAGGAAAACCCCATCCCTGGAAGGGCTCAAATTCAGATTGGATGGGGCTTGGGACAACCTGGTCCAGTGAAAGGTGTCCCCTCCAACCCAAACCATTCTGTGATTTATAACTTTGCACCACATTTGAAATACTTGTTTCCTCTAACAGGATGGATAATTTTGTAATTTTTTTGTATAGTTTTTTTCTCTTGATTTTAGGACGCTGCTCCCAGTGCCTGCCCAGCACAATCATTGCATTTCTTCCCATGCCATTATTTGGTTCTCCTGTGTCAGCCTGCTCCTGAGGTTGAAATGAGGGAAATGTAACCTTGAACATGGGATGAAGACTTGCTCCAGCTCCTGGTGACACCCCAAACCATTTGCCCACGTGGTTCCTACAGCTCTGAGGATCTGCACTACAGAGATTGACAGGACAGTGCCAGCTTTTCCTCTGTCACTGATGAGAGCTGATTTGAGCTGTGTTATCTCTACCTGTAGCCTTCAATCTTGCTCTGACCCTTGTGTGAGAGGAAATAAAGAGTCATTTGTGTGAAATCAATCAAGAAGATTGAAAATTGGGGGATTTTTTATTCATAAAGGTTATGCTTTTTTCTGGATTTGCTGCTGTAGGATGTTGAGAAATCAGAGCAAGCTGATGCTGCTCTTGTATCCATCAAGAGTGAAAAATCACCTCAAATACCAGAGAGGGGCAGATGTTGGTTTGGGCAGTGTTGGCTCCTCACTGGCTTTTGGCTGCCTCACACCAGGGCAGACCCTTCCCCAGTTTAATTTTACAGTGTGGGTAGGAAATATTTCACTTTCTTTGTTTAAAACCTGCTGCCTTGTGGTTTCACTGGATGGATTCCAGGAAACAGTGAAGGGCTGGGCAAGGCAGGGTTTTGTGGAGAGCCACTTTTCCCACTGACATCCATCGATATCCTTCAGCATGAGAGCACACAGTTCTTCCTGAAAAGAACTCCTTTGTGTCTTTTTAGCTCAGAAATGGAGGTGAGGCTCATTCCAGCTGATGCTGGATGTCTGAGCAGCAGCCTGTTCTCTCTCTGAGAGGCATTTTCACATCTGGGTGGCTTTACCCTGCTGTCAGACTGTCCCAAAAGATTTGTCTCTCATCTCCTTCACAGCAATTTCTTCCCTGCAGGTGCTGGGTGGGCAGCAGCAGTCGGGGGTGGCTTCCTGCCCCTTCTGCTCAGGGCTCTGTAATGGGATTTTCACAATCCATTTCCTGTCCATGCTGTTCTTTGGGGACATTGTGCCTTCCTGCAGGCTTGTGAGATGTGGCATGCTCAGGTGCTGCATTTGTATTATTAAAACCAATTTTATATTATTATAAAATTATATATTATTATTAAAACAATATCATATATTTGTATGATATATATTATATACTTGTATACAATATTATATCTTTGTCTTATATATATATTATATTATATAATTGTATACATTATTATATATTTGTACTATAAAAACCATTTGAGTATTTTCTTATTGCCTTTTCAAAACACCCTCTGGTCACAAGAAATGTGAATTTTATTCTAAACAGGACAGAAGTGATTAGTAAAGTTTATATTGGTGCTGGCTCACAAGCAAGGAGCTCTATTTGTTCATCTTTTGAAGTCCAGTGACATTTCTGTGGTCTTCAGTGGAAAAATTGGGAAATTGGAATATTGTGGGGACATCAATACATCTTTTATTTCCTAATTGAGCTCTTAATCAAAGAAAAATGAGGATGTTTCAATTCACTTCTCACTCTCTCAGCAAACAAGGATGCTAACTGCCAGAAAAACATTGTAATGATTGTGTTGTGTGGGTCCTCTTAAAAGAGGCAAGTGCTTTAAATGGAATTATGCTAATGATGTGATCATTGTCTGGGCTGGCTTAATGAGTTTAGCTGCTGCTGCAATATTAAATGCTTTGCACTTAAGAAAAACACCTCCTGTTCCACTCCAAAAAGATCAGAAAAAGCTGCTGGAGCTTCTGCTGTGGTGCTGGATGCATCACATGGGGCTCTACACCCTGCCAAAATAACTGCTAAATTTTGGACACTCTGGTCCTCTGTGGGTTTGGCAGCATCAACACAGGAATGGGCTCTGGGAGGGTGAACTTTGAAAGGGTTAATAAATGATGTGAATGCTTGATGTGGCAGAGAGGGGAGGAAGGGCCTGGAGAGTGATTCTTGTGTGTGTGTAAAAAAGTGAGATGAGGAAAAGAGGGGTCTGTGTCAGTCTGACATGATTAATCTGGGAATTGGGGCTGTGGCAGGGACAAAAATGAGCTGTGAGGGGTCAGGGAGAAGAGAAAAGGTTCCACAAGGTTCTGTCAAAGCATCCCCAGCTGTGTCCCAAGGACATTCCCTCGGGGTGCTGCTTTGGCTCCTCTGGGCAGTGCTGCCCTGGGGGTTTGGGAGCTCTGGGGATTTCTTCCTGGCTCACTGGTGTCCTGCAGAGCTCAGGGAGAGGCAAAAGGCAGAAAACCTGCCTGGCTTTGCTGGGGAGCTCTCCTTGAGCAGTGCCAGCCTGCTGGAAACACCAGGCAAAGGACAGACACACGCCCATGCAGGGCAGCCCAACTTTAATGCAGTTTTTTGTTTGAAAAACCCCCAATTATTTAACTTGGGCTGTGGAAAAGCTCTTTCTTTTTGCACTGAATAGTTTTAAACTGAAATGGAGGGACCTCTCAGTGACATGAGTTGTCACAGTGGGATTATCCTGCAGGATGAGGTGTCTCCCATTGTCAGACCCTGTTTTGAGCAGGTTCATGTTCCTGACTGCCTGGGGCTTCCCTCCAGCACTGATTTTCATTTTTAAAGTGCACAATCTAAATGCTTCCACCCTTGATCATTTTGGTGTAAAGCCAGGTCAGGCCTGAGGATGGCATCTTTGGGAATGAGCATGTTTGTAAGGAAAATCTAAAATTAATTTCCAGGCTGTTGAACTTTAATTAAATTTTGCTGCTTAATAATGGTGCTTTGTATTTTCTCTTAATTCCTCAAAAAAACCTAATTCAAACATCCTTGACCTCTGCTGGGAGATGTGAGTAAATAGGAGCTACTTATGGATTCTGGTATGGTGAGAAAAGAAATTATTTCTCCTTCATCATTGGAAACTCATTCACAGGCTCTGAAAAATTTTGAATTAAATAAAATTTTCATAGACTTGCCTAGGGCATTAAAGAGATTTGGAGCATTAATAGAGAAATGTGCTTCATGCTGTGGTTTGTATGACAAAAATGTTAAGGGGTTAAGGAATATGCAGGAAGTCAAAGATATGCATGAAATCATCTCAGTTTGGAGAGTCCCAGGAGCCAGGTGACAGAGCTCTCATTCCCAGCATGTGTCTGTCTGGACAAGGATTCTGCTCTTCACACCAGAAAAATGTAATTCTTCATCAGGACCTGCATGAAAGGAAATGAAAATTGTAGTTGTAAAAAACCTCCCTACTAAAAGAACAAATATTGAAATAATTGTAATCTATAAAAAATTTAAACACAAAAAATCCACTATACCCCCCTAAAAAAGCCCTCTATTCCCAAAAATAAAAATATTTTTAAAAATAGATAAGAAAAACCTTTGCCTTTAAACAACTAATCTTTAAAACTATACCCCATAAATTAACATAACTCATAAACACAACTGTAAAAAACTTATAAAAATAAAAAAACCTTCACTATTACAAATTTCCCCAAACAACTTCAATTCACAAAAAACCAAAAACCTCTAGAAACCTCTAGTTTTTCTTATTATAAAACTCCATAACAGAAACAAAACAACTTCTCTCCTTAAAAACTCAAAAAAAAAAAAATTAAAATTATAATAATGAAATAATAATAATTTATAATAAGTAATAAGTTAAATGTTCTAATATAATGATATAAATTTTATAATAATAAATAATATAAAATTCATAACAAATAATAATATAAAATTTATAATGTATATATAATTATAAAAATTAAATTTTATGTCTTTGCATAATTTAAATGAAAACTGTAACCACGAGTTCTGGCACATGAGATTTATTGATATGCTCAAGTATTTTTTTTTCTTATCCCAATGTATATAGTCAGTGTGGCAGGAGACAAAGGAAATACATCCCCATTAGTTATGGGGAGCAAATGTTCTGCTTTTTTCATTTAGTCAATTAAGACTCTGTTTGTAAGTACAAAATGTTTGTTCTAGACAAACTGATCTATGGAGTTGAGCTGGGGCTGCATTTTCCAGGAACAAACAGTCCCATGGAATGTGTGCTCTCTGTTTGGAGCTGGGAGAAATGTCAAATGCAAGTAGATTTTGTAAAACCTCTCTGTGTGAATATTAATGATGGTGGCTTGTTGTTTTCATGATAAACTCTTTTAGCTATTAAATTACTGGAAAGAAATCCACCACTTCTACAAGGACGCCTGGATGAGTCATGTTCATTTATTACCAAGGTAATTTTGGTTGGTTTCTGACTCTAAAAAAAAAAAATAAAACAACCTGCAAAATTTCATTGTGGTTTTCATGGAAAAACACACACATACTTTTATTTTTAACATAACAACAGGGCTTTAATTTAAAGTTTCTGGGGAAGGGGAAACTTAATCCATGCCACTCCTACTAATTTGATGCCAGTGCCAGGAGGAGAAACCTGGAGAGGGGTTGCAGGTGAGCAGAGAAAACATGAAGAGCAGCAGGAAGGATTTGACAGGATGGGTAAGGTTGGAAGGGACCACTGATGTTGGGGAGGATGAAAGTTTGACAAGGAAGTCTCACAGCTATGGGTGCTTGGCAGAAAGATTTTTGAATGTAGAGCCTGAAGAAGGAATAGAGATGGAAGCAAGTTTTGATATAGAAGAAAAGAATTGCTGAGCCAGTCTGACTGGATAACCAAGGAGCAAAGGGTGGGTGAGTTAGAAGGGTTTGTACGGCTCAAACCCACCCCAAACAAGAAGATGTTTTTACCAAGCAGGAAGAGAGCACAGGCAAACAAGGCAGCAAATGTGGCAAGGAGAAAAAAGGTCTTAGAATTTCCCACTGCAAGAAAACTGAAAACCAACTTCTAGCTTAAACTGCAATGTACTGACTGTGAGTGACTGGAGAATGGGAACATGAATATGGGAATTCCAGGAGTTATGGTGGGCTATAGGTAACAGTTCAGGGATAGATTGGTTCTGCTGTGTGAAGATGCTCAGCAAAGCAAAGTATAAAATGCATTTGTACCCTAAACTCAGGGTGTCCAGGCCTGCCTGCAGCTGGAGCTGACAGCTGTGGGCACAGCTCTGTCACCCACGGCCCTGGGCTGCTGTGACACCTTGGGTACAATAAACTGCATTTTGGAGAGCTGCCTGCAGTGCCACATCTCTCATTCAGGCTCTTACACACTGAGGTCATCAGGTTCCACCTCCCCACGTCCTCTCTGGGCCATCTGCTCAGGGCTTGGTCACTGCACAGGGAAGAAGTTCTTCCTCATGTCCAGGTGCAGCTTCTGGCCATCAGTTCCTGCCCATTCCTCTTTGCTCAGATTAAATCTGGTCTTCAGATCTAGGCATGGCTCCTAGAAATTACCAAAACAAAACCAAAAATATGCTTTCCTAGAATTCCTTGGATATCTGTGGGCAAAATTTGACAAACAAGACTCTTTCCCTAGTGTATTACTCTGCCATTCCTGGAAACAGTAGGTAGGAAATATTGCTATTTGCTATTCCAAAGTCAGGCCAAATGTTGCCTTCCTAGTGTAGAATCATATTTATTATTTATTTACTAAGAACCTGTTTGGGGACAAATGTTGATTCCCTAATACAGAATAATATTTATTATTTATTTATTAAGAACCTGGTTGGGGTTTGGGTGTTTTTTTTGGTTTTCTTTTATTTTTATTTTAATTTTTATTTTATTTTTTATTTTTGGGGGTTTTTGTGTTGGGTGTGGGGTTTTTTTTTGTTCTTGGTTTTTTTTTTTTTTTTTTTTTGTTTGTTTTGTTTTTTCTTGTTTGTTTATTTTCCTTCCTGGGTTCTTCTGCAGTGTCTGCCCATGGATTACCCCATCTCATTGTGGAGATCCATCCTGACTTGTTCCTGATCTATTCCTGCTTTCCCAGACATTTTGCAGGTTTCCTCATCAGCTGCACCACCTCAGTCACAACCCTCCAACCTCCAGCTGCAGGGAATATCCCAAAGCCACAGGTGTTTTAGTAGCTCATTTTTTGTGCTCTTTTGTAGCTCTTTTGTACTCTTTCTCCTCTCTCCCATCAGCATTAAATACTGGATTTTAAAACTCTCCAGAGGGATGCAAAAAGAATGCTGAGCTGGTATGAATGAAACAATCTTTTCCAAAGGAAAAAAATAGTGATTTTTGGAGCTCCAAAGGGTCGATTCCTGGCAGTTTCCACCTGGAGTAAATCCTGGTGAGTAAATCCTTGTGTAACACAGGAGGCCAAGGCAGATGAGCACAGCAGCCTCTCCTCCCTTCCAATCAGTGAAGGCAGAGGAAATTTTGGGCCTGTTCTGTGACATTTATAAACCCTGACACTGTTTTATCTGCTGCTGATCTTGCCTGGAGGGAATTCAAGGGTGAGGTGGCCTGGCTTGAGGGAGACCAATTTGTTTTGGTTTTGGATGAATACCAAATCCATTTTCATGGTGACATTTAGCCCTTGGAGATGCTTCCCCAAGTGACTGATGTGGGTTTGCAGACAGAGCTGGGCTGGGCTTGGTGCCCAGGCTGGGCTTTGCTGAGCCTGGTCCTGGTCCCCTGAGGGCAGGGGGTGTGTGAGGCAGAGCAGGACCCCTTGCTCATCCCTGGCTGGGTGATGCTCAAGAGAAAGGCTCCAGATCTCTGTTATTTTGTCTCAGGTTTTCTGTGATTGAATGGTTCCCAAGGTATTAGAAAGATTTTTATTTCCCAGCACTGTGACCAAAGAAGAAGTTGAGATTCCTCAGTTCTGCTTTCCAAGGTTGTTTATTTTCTCTTATCCATTCCATTCTCTCTCTGCCCTGCTGAGATCTGTCCAGCAGGTCGGGTTGTGGCTCAGTCCCTGCCCTTGGGCTGCTGTTGGCTTTTTATACTAAGAACTACCTGTGCTTTATTTACAATAATTTCCCAATCCCTGTCACCTGTGTCAGACAGTCTGTCTCTGCTCTAAACCAATCCAGAAGTGTCACCATCACAGCAGGAGATGGAGGACAAGAAGGAGAAGAAGGACAGGACACGCCCAGATTCCCCATCTTGCCTCTTGAACCCCCATTCTAAATCCCCAAAATTCTACATTTCCACCCTGTGACAAATTCACTGTCATTCTACTCAAACCCTTGTGGTTTGTAACTCCTCACACAAAGTTGGGAATTGTTTCCATGGGCTCAAATCCAAGGCACAGGTGTCTTTGACCCCATGCCAAGATCTCTGAGCCTCTGCCAGGGTCTCGAGTCCTCCAGGGCAGCCAGAGGGATGTCCTGGGTTCCAACATTTTTGGTGTTATCTCTGTAGAGCATGAGAGCTGTGGGATGTAGAGAGAAAAGTGGCTGGAGAGAGGTCAAAGACTGAGCCATTACAGGGACAAAACACCCTAAATGCTCAATCCAACTGTGGTTCTTGGCCAGTTATGCAGCTACAGAAGCCCTTATTACATAATCCACTTTTACCAGGGTACATTTCATAACCAAAACATCATTTGAAAGCACATTGTTTCCAAATGCAGTCTATCCTAAGAACAAAAAGACTTTGTGGGCTGTTTTTGGGAGACGCCCTGGGAGCCAGCAGCCAGGAGCAGCCTGCCCAGGAGGAGCTGCAGGTTCTGCCTTGTGCTTTCTGCTTGTCTGAATCACTGAAATGACAGAGCCCCACAGGCTGGGGAGGGCACATCCCGTGGTTTGCCCTCTAGCAAGTGCTGGGTTTGTTTCCTGCTGTTGTTTCAGCCCTTGTTTAACAAAAGGAGCTTCACACAGATGACAAAGGCAGTCAGGAGCATGACACTTGATTTCTTTTTAATTTGGACAGGGAAATGAAGTCACATGCCAACACGGCAGGAAATTAGATTTTGATTTTTTTAAAAAAATCAAATGCAATGGTGTTATGCTAAAATCCCAGGAAATCTTGGAGGGGGGAGAGTAAATACTGATGCCCCAAAGCCTGGAAGTCTATGAGGCATTAAAGCAGTGCCTGGAGCTCTTTGGTGCCCTGTAAACTGTTCTGTTACATAAGCATGTCTTCTTATGGCTTAACTCATGGAAATAAAATCCCCTCAGGCTGATAACAGGAGATGCCTCAGCCTAGAAAATCTGTTACTTATTTACTTCACAGGTTTGGAGGAGTGAGGAAGCTTAGCTGTGTTTAAGTCTTTCTGGGCTCAGTGGATGCTCCACAGCAAAAGTTGCTGTTTTGGCCACAAAGCTGCATCCAGGGTTAGCTTCCCACTGAGCTTTAACTCAAACTATATTTGTAGCCTCAAATTCCTGCAATTCCACTAAAGGATCTTTTTGTAAATTGTAAAAAAAGATTGGCATAAAGCTTGTGTGACAGGGGAAGGGTGTCCAGGAACGCTCAGCACATATCTGGCCTGGCTAAATCACGGGGATGCTGCCAGGGTTTTGAGGAAGCTGAGCTAGGGAGGTTTGGGGCAGCTGGCTGAATTTGGGTCAGCTGGACCACATCTGCAGCATCCAGCCCCACTGAAATAATCTCCCAGGCCGTTGCTGCAGCTGCAGTCATGTGTGAGCAGCTTTTCCCTTCAGTGGGTTCAAACAGCCCAACCAACAAGGAAAGAGCAAAGTGATTCTTCATGGAGCTTGCTCTGTGTTGCTGGGTGTGAAAGCAGCCTTGGACAGGTCAGAAATGTCCTGAAATCATCTTTGGGACCAGCCAGGTCACATATTCTGGCACCCTCTCTGCTGCTGCTGTTGGAGAAAATGGAGCTCAGTGATGCCCAGGATTATTATTAAATTATTATTTCTAATGTTTCACCATTGTGAAATGCTGTATTTCCTACAGTTAAATACCCAAGAAGAAATTATTTTTTATTATCCTGCTACACAATTTGTCCTTCTTACCTCTGCAGCACCTGGAGAGCCTATTTTGATGATCTCTATTTTCTGCTTCTCCTTTATTTTTATTCAGGTGTTATCAAAATCCCAAGGTCGAGTTTTCAAAAAGAATTCAGAAGGGAGAGGATTAAATTGATATATTTTCAGGGCATGAACAATGCTGCTGGAAATGAGGGATTTTCCCCCCACATCCTGGTTTATGGAGTGCCTGGATTTTGGATAAAAGCTCTGTTGTGCATCAGGGCTGATGGGGGAAGAGATCAAGACATTTAGGAGAATTCCTGCTTCTCTTGTTCTGAAAGATTTTGGGTTGTAACCACTTGGCTGAGGTGTAGGTTCATTGTGGAATACCTGCACTAGAGCCTTTGTTGGGTTATCCAAGCCAAGCAAGACCTGGAACAAGTTTAATCTCTGACTGACCTTCATTTACTTCCCAACACCCCCCCAGGCCTTAGCAAGTAAATAATTTCCCCAGCAACACGCAAATGGAGTTGCCATTAATATTAACAACAGCTATTATTTGTGAAATAAACTTCCTGGTTAACTGGGTGTTTATTGAAGGTTTGAATAAAGTCAGAGTGTGATCACTGGTATGGAGCAGCTCAGGCTTGAGGATGGGGAAAGGAAGAAATAATGAGTTGGCAGGTGGCCTGTAATTACCTGCTTAGGATGCTCTTGGTGTGAAATTAAATGCTCAGCACTTGCCCTGTAAATAAAGTGACCTTCCTGGCTGATGTGTCTCTGGGGCAGGGGCTCTGTGCTCTGCATCCCAACCCTGAATCTTTGTCACAAGCTGAGTTCCTGCAGGAGTCTTACAAGGGGAGCTGATCTTTCCTGGGCAAAAGTCACATTTTGGGTCACTTTGCTGGCTTTCTGAGCTGATTCATCTGGCAGGGATTTATGTTAATGTGTCAGGGCTTTGCAAGACTGAGTTCTCTTTTTTTTTTTTTTTGGCAGCTGGACTCCTTTGGAATTGTAATCTAAATATCAGTTTAATAATCAGAATCATTTTTTTTCTACAGTGAATCTGATTCAAGTTTCATGGGAGATAAAATCCTCAGTTTCTCTCATGCTTCTTTCTGCTGGAGCATTTTAATTTACCCTTCCATCATTGCAATGGTAAACAAGGAGGAAGGGCATGGCTTAAGGATGTTATTTTCTAGGCTGCTATTCATCTTAAAGAGATGGAGCTAATTATGAAATGCCTTTTAGCACTAGGAAGGCCCAGCGCAATTTGCTCATCAGTGCTGAACTGTGCTCATTTATTCTGCCTATGTGCAACCCACAGGAGACTTCTTCAACCTCAGCCTTGAATGCTCCAGAAATTCTGTCCTTCAGTGTGTTTGAGTGTCCTGGAGCTCTTGCCATGGGCTGGGTGGCACAGGGGGTGGCACAGGGGCTGTCCCTGCCTGGTGACCTCAGGGTGCTTCATCACAGGGAGCCTCTGTGCCAGCCCAGTTCCCCTCTAAATTACACTGATTTCTGAGCTGATGTGGGAAAGTCGCTTAAATTATGGCTTTCTCTAGTGGTTTTCAGTTCCTTTTTAAAAATACTCTCTGTGTTTGATATTCTGATGTCTATTGGCTGAAGTTCCTGCAGCCATAGTGCAGGAATGGGCATTCCCAAATACTCCCAGCAGCTGGGTGTGACCCTGTGTCACCATCATATTCTCTGGAAAAATCCCTGTGCCCAGGACTTTTCTCCTGGGAAGCTGAGAAGCCTCAGAGAAAAAGGAAACAATAATTATCTGATTTACTTCTCCTGTGTTTTGCTGCTTTGGAATGTGTTTGGAGATTGTTCACCCACAGGAGATTGTTCCATTGGTTTCTGCTGTGAATTATTTTGACTCATTGGCCAGTTGGGGCCAAGCTGTGTCAGACTCTGAAAAGAGTCACAAGTTTCCATTAATATCTTTTAGCCTTCTGTAAGTATCCTTTCTGTATTCTTTAGCATAGTTTAGTATAACATCCTTTAATATAATATAGATCATAAAATAATAAATTATCCTTCTAAGAACATGGAGTCAGATTCATCATTTCCTTCCCTCGTCGGGGGTTCCAGAAAATACAACAACCCTGAGCACACCTGTGGGCACTAGAGAGATGTGGGCATGGCCAGGGATGCCTTCAGGGAACCTAAATGTTCTCAGTGGGTGCAGTTCTAAACAGAAAATATTGAGAACTAGGGGGTAGATCTTGTTATAAAGTTAATATCCTACTGCATGTAAAGATGCTGGGAGCCAAACGTGAATTCTTGCATTTCCTGTCTTTTAAATGCTCCACTTGGCAGCTGTAATAATGTTTAATAATAAGGTATATCTTGGTGATGCTCTCACTGGGTTGATGGAAAACAGAGTTATGTCACAATGGTGAGGAAATACAGAACCCCAGGTAAGATTGTAATGAATTCTCTTTGCAAATAAATAGGGTGGAAACCCTTTTTCTTTTTGGTGTGTTACTGATGGACTCTAAAGGGAAACGAGCAATCTTGAGTGAACAGAATTATTATTGTTAGAAGGACTAAAATACATGGTTTGATGTTCTGTCAATGTATGAATACACTTCAAATTGTGTGTGCTTTACACTGCAAAATAATTGAAAAGAATAATTCCTGGTTTTTGTGCATTTGTCTAAGATATAGCACAGATATATTGGAAAAAAAAAAGGTATCAAACTGTTTCCTGAAAAATAATAAGCTCAGCACTTTAGGGAGCTGGAGAATTATTTTGAGAAACAGAATCTGGGATATACATAATTTACAATGCTGAAATGTGATATTTAATTGCTTGTTTTTTCTTTCAGAGCAGGAACGTTATGAATCAAATTCTTAATTCATTGCAAAGCTCTGTTCTGTCTAGGTCAAAACTGCAAGGCATGATCCCAGTGTGATTTGTGCTGCTGGAGATGTGGAGGAATCCTTCAAACTGCTGATTAAATGCTGTTTGGAAATGGACTTGAATTATTCACCATGTATTTGCCCACAAACAACAGAATTTTCTTTTAATCCTCCTCTGGTTTTACACCACAATGTGATTTACAGGATGT
The DNA here is from genome assembly GCF_022539315.1 of Serinus canaria. NCBI lineage: Eukaryota > Metazoa > Chordata > Aves > Passeriformes > Fringillidae > Serinus > Serinus canaria. The sequence goes on along the minus strand of NC_066331.1, from coordinate 8,449,608 downwards.
GAGGCACAGGTAGAAATTCTGTTGTGCCAAGAAAGCAACAGAACCAAGCTCCAGAGGCAGAGCTTGGAGCTGTACTGTTGTTTTTCACCCATCCTTGGGGTGGAAGAGGAGACAAAGCAGAAATTTCACATTATAACAACCGACTTCACTTGTGGTTTGATCTCTGTGGTAGCAGAGGGATTTGCTCTGACTGCATGTTCTCTGTTTAATAGTTTGATCTAGAGCTGCCTTTGCTTCCTCTGGGCTACTTTTTTTTTTTTATAGCCTGGATGTGGATTGATGGAAAATTTTTCCCAGGTCACTGCCCAAATTGGAAAAGAGATTATGGTTTGGTTCCACCTTTTTCTTAAGCGTTTCCTTCCATGATCTTTCTGTACCTCTTGGACCCTGTCTGAGGATCCTGAAGCTCAGAGAAGACATTTGCTGTGGGCAATATGTAATGAATATTAACTGTTGGATGTGGAGCATGTGTGCAGACTGCAGGGAATCCTCCTGACCACTGAGTGTCATTGTTAACTCAGGAGAAATGGGGTGATGAGAAAACATTTTTATCTGTGGAAGATGGGGAGATGAATCTGTGAGGGGGGCCTGGGAGGGCATGGCCATCACTGACATGGTCTGGGGAATGTCCAGGTGAATCTCCCTCACAAGTGCTGTGTGCTGACCAGCAGGCTGGAGCTGGGAATGGCACAAACCTGCCAAATGTGCTGCCATGTTTCTGTGGGAGCAGGGACACCTTGGCTGCGTTGGGATTCATGCTGGGGATTTCTCAGCTGGGTGTCCAAGGATGCTCTGTGTTGTCTCTGCTCCTCTCCCCCCAGCCCAGGCCTCTGTGCTCTCCCCAAAGCTGATGGCACTTCTGGTGTTTCTCTGGGCCCTCTTCTTGAACATTCTTCTTCTCTTCTTCCAGTGGATTTGTGCCCACTGGAGTCTGCTGTGTCCTGTGGGGTGAAACCCAACACTTTTGCACCCTGGTGTCCCTTGATGTCCCCTGGTGTCCCCTCTGGGGCCCTGCCTGGTGCAGTGGGTGATGACAAGGGCTGGTGCCTCTCTCAACTCTCAAAGCCTTGAAATGCCACCATCTGTTAGAACCCATTGCCATCTGAGCCAAAATTATTTCCATAGAAGGAAAAATACTTGGAATAAATAGTTCAAATGGTGCTTTGTGCAGCCATTCAAATAGTAATTCAAATATCTTTTCAAATAGTGAGTTTTAGTACCTGCAAGTATTGCAATCTTCTTTGTGGCCTTGCCTGTTATTGTGAGCAGAGTGCTCCATGTGTGTTAACTTAAAAATTAATATTATTCCTGTATTTTTTGTAGGGGCAAATCCTTGAAATTCCAAGGCCCTGCTATGGACTATTTGCTGTGCAGGGTAAACTCACCTTTATCAACATTGCCAATGCTGGAACTAAGTGAGAAATTCTATTTTTGGCAGTTTGGGCTTAATGTGCATCCTGCATTAGCCCTCACATTAATAATATTGCCTTCACTGACAGCAAAAGCAGAGGAGGAATGGGAACTGGAGAAGGAAACTCACAGGTAGGAAGGCATTTGGTGCTGGACTTTTTGAGTGAGCTGTGTTACTTTAATTCTTCTTAAAAATCATCTCATTCTTTGTGCTACACCGTAACAAGCAGTTGTTCTGCAGGGTTGCCTTGAACACTGATAAAACCAGGCTCCTTCCTTTGCAGAATGGCAAAATCTGTCTTAAAGCCCTCTATTATTTGAAATCAGATCCTAGTGTTTTACTGACAAAGCAGGAGAGGAAACCTTCCCCAGCTGCCTTCACTCCACCAGGATTTAACAGTGGGATTGTTATTGCCCAGCAGTTATGCTGCCATGAAAACACCACTTTTTTGGCCTCAAACCTACTGAAACTGGGCAGCTCAGGCTGGAGAGGGATTTCTGAGATCTCTGGTGCATTTGGGCAGAATTTTAAGTGCTCTCAAGTGCAAATGTTCTGCTCAAATGGCTTTGCTGTAAAAGTGGGGGGTTTGTTTGTTTGTTTGTTTGCTTTAGCTCAAAAATCTCTTCTCTTGGCTGAAGATGTAATTCAGCCCTGCTTTGATTGGTGACTTTTCAGAGCCCTCTGGGAATTCAGGCGTGTTCTTGCTCCACTCTGGGAACAGTTCCCTGCCACTGGGTGAGAACTGCTGAACTCCAGGGGCTCTTGAGCAGATTTAATCAATACAAGCTGCAGAGAGACCTTTGCCTGTTCCAGGGCAGCATCAGCATCACACCAGGGTGACAGAGCCTGGGAAAGCCCACGTGGAGGCTGAGAGCCATGGGCATGAGCACAGGAGAGGAAGACAGCACTGAAATCAGAGTAAAAGTGATGTGCTTTCTCATCAATGCTTGTTTTTGATTTTTATTCATAACAAATTAAAAGTCTTTAGCTCCTCCCTCTGTCCCTGTCAACACCAGCTCTTGTCTGCTGATCGTGTCTGCTGACCTGCTTGCACTCAGAAAAAAAATATTAAAAAGAAATTAAATAGAGCTGTTTGGAAAGGCTACACTTAATGGCATAAAATGACATCATCTGACCCCAAATCAGCATCACTCCTAAGTCTGAATATCTTGTTTTCTATGAAAACAATTCAAAAATGTCGTTCAATATTCATCTTTCCTAGAAATTCCTGCTTTGGAAAAAAATAATCCTTGCCCTAGAGCAGCTGGATGGTGGAGTGCTTTCAAGGAATTGAAAGTTCTTTGGTCCTTTGTGCTTCCCCTGAATTTTGGAGGTGGTGATGAGGATGATGCTTTTGTTTATTCTTAATTCACTGTTGATCATTTCTCCTTTTAACCTGTCACTAATCTTTACCTTTTCTCATTTTCCTCCCCAAATGCTCCAGAAGCCCTGATATTGCTTTATTTAGTTTTTAGGGACACCTGCTTGGTTCACTGTTTACTCCCTGCCCCAGCAATGATCAGGGAGGTTTTCCATGGGCTCATTGATCCCTCATCAGATGAGTCGGGGCAGGACCAGACTCACAAAGGAAACAACAAAAACATCAGGAATTATTTTTGCAGCCATTGAAATCAGCCATGTTTGATTCTAGGAAAGGTATCTGTGGACCTAATGTAAAAGGTGATTTTTGGCAGGTAAGACAAATTTGTTATCTCCCCATGGCCTCCTGAGCAGCTGCTGTTCACCAAATTTGTCTCCAATGCATGGTCAGAAATGTCCTGGATGGGAAATGTTGGACAAAGGCTGTCCAAAAGCAGCTTTTACTACTTTTTTACCACTATTTCTTAGTGATAAAAAAGACAAAATTCATTCAATGAGATTACTGGAATTAATATTCTTAATTGCTGTGACTCATTCTGTAGAATGGTTCTCTTTTAAGCTGATGTGTAACATTTTGAGGTGAACACATCAGTCAAATAACTTTAAACCAGGGCTTGTTGTATTTTGTCTGTTTTTTTATTTGGATGAATTTCTGTCATGGCTCACAAGAAAACCCACAAAACCCCAAAGTAAATCCATTCCACTTAATGAAATGAAATATGTCACAGTTTAGGACTTGGCACTTGGTTCTCTCTTTATGAAATGGTGTTTGGGTGACCTTTGTGTGAGGATGGAGGGGGTCAGGTTGTGTTCTGACTATGTCAGTGGTTGTTGGGGTTTTTTTTTTTGTACTGTTGCATTTATATTTTTAATTTTCCTATTAAAGAACTGTTATTCCTATTCCCATATCTTTGCCAGAGAGGCTTTTAATTTTAAAATTATAATAATTCATAGGGAGGGGTTTAATTTCCCATTTCAGGGAAAACCAGACACCTGTCTGTTCAAACCAAGACTTTGCCACACAAATTGAGGGAGAGGCTCATACAATCCCAAACTTTGCTGTTAGGACCTTGAGTTACAGGTCCTGTTCCCATGTGGAACTTGCAAAGTGTCAGGGCATGAGTAGCCTGAGGCCTCCAATTTTCCCAGAAGAGAGAGTTATTAAAATATACAGGAGTAATAGGTATTAAAGCATACCACAGTAATTGCTGCAGGAAATCAGAAGGGTTTTTGACAACCTGTTGGACAGAATAATTAGTCTAAGTCTGGGGAGAGTAAAAGATGAAGGCATAAATTGGAGAACACAATGAGCCATATTTTTGTTTCCTGGAAATTGGCTTTGCCTTCAAATGAGCTGTCCTGCATAGAGAATTTGCCTTGCTATACTGAATTTGTTACTATTTTAAAGGTGTTTTTTGGGAATACAATCCACTCCCAAGGTCTGGATGCCTCCAGACTTTCTCGTTGGTTAGTTGTGCTGAATTCCAGGCCTGAAATCAGTCTGAGCATGACTCCACATGCTGGGGACTCCAACTGCTCCGTGAAAAAGCAATTCTAATAATTCAAATTGGCTGGCTTTCTTCCCTTGTTAAATTTTCATGATTTAAACTCCTTTAAGGTACTAGTGTGACTTTACTTCAGCAGCTTATAGGTAATAAAAAGCTTAAGAGTCCAAAATGACATATCTCCTCATAAAGCGCCTTGATGGACTTATAACAAAGCTTTGCAAAAATCTGCTAATGAGCCTCCCAGTGACAAGCAGTCAGGATGGTAAAGGGCAAGAAATCTTCCAAATCTGGGCTGCTCCCTGCCCAGCAGGGTTTTGCTGTGCATCTTTAAATCAGCTGGAGAAAGGAGCAGTGTGGTACTGTGTGTTTTTAAAATCGGTTATTCTTTTTGTAACTCAGTAATGGTTCGGTCCTCGGTTCCCCCCATGAACTTCCCTCACAATGGTTTCTCCCTATTGGAGCTGTTCCTCCCCCCCCCCCCCCCCCCCCCCCCTCCCCCGGCCTTGCCCTGCCTGTCACGGTGACCACCCCCCCTTATCTGGAGGATTCTCTAGGTCACTCATTCTTTAATTTGATGTATGATTTGCCCCTGGGGTTTTTCCCCTCCCCTGTGTGATCCTCAGTGGCTCAGATGTAACCCACGCTCCTCCCTGGGTCCTTGTTATTGGTTAGCTTTGTGTCTCCTCCCATCACACCCACTCCCTTTATCAGCGCCCCCTCCTTGTCACCCATCCCTAGCACCGCCCAAGGAGATTAAAACGTCCTTCGTATTTATACAGGTGTCCCTCCTCCTTCCTTTGCTTCAGTACCTCGTAGCCGAGATCCCGCCTGTGCCACCCAGGCCGCAGACGGTAACCCCTGCCCAGGGTTCCGGAGGGAGTCCGGGGGTGGCACCTGGTGTGGCATCTTCGGCCGGGCCGGGGGCACCCAGCCGGGCACTGCACAGCCCCAAGGCCGCAGGACAGAGGCTGCAGAGCAGGAGCGTCCGTGAGGGATCTCACACCACACAAAAAATGGATCCAGCTTTAGATTCTGGGCACAGAGCAAATAAAATTGAGGACATCTCACTGATAGCTGCAGTAAGAGCAGGTTTTTGGAGCTGCTGGGTGAGACTGCGGAGAAGAAAAGTCAGGTTTGGCAGTGGCACCTGTCAATGCCAGGCTGGACCAAGGGAGGAGAGGTTAAAAGCTCCAAGTGACCCCAGCAGTCCTTGAGCAGAGTAGGAGAGTTAAATGAATAAAGTCAAAGGGATTGCTGAAGTCCTGTTTCTTGCTCAGAGAACAGGATTAGGCAGATGAAAGGTAGAAAATCTTATTTTAACACACGGAAAGAGATGTGGCAGAGCAGAAGAGTTTGACTTGTTGGAGGTTGTCTTACCCAGTTATGGAGAGCCAGTTTCTGTAGGAGATGGAAATGCTTCCAAATACTCTAGCAAAAATATGAGACAAAAACTTTAGGAGAGGAACATCCCCTTAAGTTTAAAACCTCTTCTGTTTGGGGTATCAGCAAAATTTCTGAATGCAGGAAATTAAATTTACAAATTGTTTAAATTTCTAAATTAAATTTAAATTAAGTTTAAATTATATTTGGAAATTAAGGGAACTGAGGCACTGCACCCAGGTCTTGGGAGCTACAGGACACGAGGTCTTCTGGCTGCACTCTGCTCTCTTGCAAACAGCTCCTGGCCATGTCCCTGGGGAGGCATTCATCACCTAAAACCCTTCTTTCCCTCTGCCCTGCTCCTGTGCAGCAGCAATCAGGAGCCCAAAGGCTCCTCTTGCAGTGTCTCAGGAAAAAAACTTTAATTAATGACGCAAAGTTCCTGTGGCATCTATTTATGGGAAGCCTTTTTGGGAAGGAATTAATGATCTTAATGTCTGTGAATCACAGAGCATGGTTAGAAAGGCCACTCAGAGAAGTGTCTGAGGAACATTAAGATATTCCTTAAATAAACCTGGGGATTTTTTTTCCCTCCTGGCCTCTGTGAAAAGCACAGGCTCCATCTATGCAGCTAATGAAATTTCCTGCTGATTGGACCCTAAACAATTACTGCATCTTCTGATTGCTAATAGCTGGGCTGTTAAGAAGAGAAGAGGCTCTGTTAGGAAGCAGGGACCCAACAGAGAGCATCCCACCTGGGTCAGTTAATGCCCTCTCCAGTGTACACCAGGAGTTCAGCCTGTGTCTGCCTGATTAATCCCAGTGTGAGGCACCTGCAGCACTGGGGTGGTGTTAATCAGACCCAGCACGCTGCCCCGGGAAGGATTTCTCAGCTGCAGAGAGGCAGATGCTCATCTATTTATTAGCAGCAAGTTCAGCACTTCATCATTTCCCGGTGCAGATTAACGAGGAGACAAAAGGTTTCTTCTGACAGCTTTCTGGGCAGCTATTGTGGCCAAAACCCCACAAAACAACAAACCAAACAAAACTCTGCGACAATGTTCTGTTCTTCCAAAATAAATGATGTGGTTCTTTCTCTTTTAACAACAAAACAAAGTGCTGCCAGCAGCCTGGTGTTTCTGAGGAGCCCAGCAATAATGAACAGGGAAATGAAGCCCAAAAATTGGGAGCAATTTTGTGCAGTAAATAACCTGAACAGCCAGGTGTTGGGACTACCAGGATGAGCACACATCTCTCATGGGTGAGAGCATCTGGAATAAAAATAGAAAAAATAAAGTAAAATAAAATTGTAACTTCTTTCAGCCCCACGGATGGGCTGGGTCTGAATCCCTCACCCCCCTGGTTTTAAGGGGGGAGGATGAAGAAGGGAAGCTCAGCTCAATTGATAGAGTTGTTATTTATCCCAGGGCTCTGCTCCTCCCTTCACTGGCTCTTCAGATCCTCTGGAATCCTCTCTGAGGCACTGCTGCTCTTCCTGAGTCTGTGGTTTCACTCCTTGGGCAACAAAACATGCTGTGAAGGACACAGTGAGAATAGGGGCTGTAAACTGGGTCTTTGCCTGTGGTCCATAACAGCTCAAGAGCTTTAAAGTTCCTAATTTCTCCCTATTCTGCAGAGAGAATGGTAAATCTGTGGAATTTAGGTGATATTTCCTATGAGGTTCATAATATGATGTTGATTAAGTCATTCAGTCTGTCATAAAACTGTTCAATAAATCTATGTGTGTTACTGGTGGCACAGAAATATTCTTGTGCCACCAGATGTTGGAACGGGGTGGGAACCATCTGAACATGGAAAGAAATGCTGGGGGTGACTTCATGTGTCTTGTGTTGGTTGGATTTCATGAGATCTGAGCTTTAAATTTGGGCTCTTCCAAGGATGGAATAGCTCATTAATGCTGGCAGAGCTTTTGCAATGCCGGTTAAGATTGGCATATTGTTAATATTGGCATGTTGGGGTTTCTGGCATTGTCAGTGGATTTCTCCTGGTGCTTAATCTGCAGTGGAGTTTTTTTTCAGAGTCCCTTTTTCCATATATATTGTAATGTTTTCCTAAGCCTTTCACCATTAAATTAACACTAGGGTGTGGAGGACACTTTTTGTTTTTACTTTTCATTCCTGTGGTCACGTTCTGCAGAGTGACTCCCTTCTGCAGCTTTCAGTAGAAAAAAACAGCCCTTTAGCACTTTCTTCCAGCTGGGGTTCACCACTGCACAATTGATCCTGTTTGCTCCCAGAACCAAATGTCCTCGTTTCCCTGATGACAGCAATTCACAGATTTATCAATAGGCTGTGGCCTTTACCTTGATTATCTGGGTCCCCAAAGCTGAGTGCCCAGAGGGCCTTTTGATGTGCATTGAAATTTTCAGGTTGACTCAAATGGGATGAGGAGTTTCCTCTGGAGATGCTCTGGAAAGAAAGTCACCAGGGACTGAAAAAAAAAAGATTTTCTTCTTGTTTGTTGCTTTGTTGGTTTCCTGTCGAATACTTTGATTTCCTTTATTCCTCTAAGGCTCAGTTCTGGTTTTAATGGAGCTGTGGGTATCTGTGTGTTATCTATCAGGCTGAAGCTCATGTTCCCAAACAGAATATCTATTTTCTTAAGCTTCTCTGCCACCTAAACACTTCACTTTCCTTTTCAAACCTCTTCCTTATCTCTGCTGTATATTTTGGGGATTTTTTTTCTGTCAGGTTAGGTCTTTAGTCTCTGTTCCTTCAATTTTCTGTATCTCCTGCATAATTTCCCCCCCTTTATCTCTACTGCACAATCCCTGGAGGCTCTCTGCTGGGAGAACAAGCAGCAGCTATTTGGAGGTTAGGTTTATTTTGGAGGTTAGGCTTTACTGGAGTTGAATATTCTGCTCATTAGAGAACAGGATTTTTGTGTGGCTACCAGGGAATAGCAATAAAGGTGGTGGGTGTTTCTTCCCCCCCTTTGCTCTGCAGCTCTCCAAGAGCAGCTGCTCCAGGTGCCAGGTGGTTCCTCTGCTCCTGCCTGGGATGTGCAGGTCTGTGTGCTCCCAACCTGAGCTGGAGAACCTCTGCTGGCCAACCAAAGAGCATTTCAAATAATCTGATGGGTATTTAAATGGAATCACAGTGTGGTTGTGCAGTTCCTTGGGCTGAAGTGGGTCCATCTCCTCTGGCTGGAGTGCACAAGGGGTTTTTATGTCTGGCTCAAGCACAGCTCTCTGTGCTCCATGACAAAATGGCAATGGGGCAAAATACAGGAAATGCAAATCACATGGAAAAGGAATTGGGCATGATGAAGGAGGATGAGGAAAGATTATTCTGATTGTGGGGCTGTGTTCAATTAAACTGGGACTCCAGCTCCTGGGGAACAGGGCTGGGTGTGGTTTTGAGGTGTCTGACAGAAAACACCTTCAGGACCTATTGAGAAAGATGTTGATAGTGATTTGTTTATTTTACAGAAGCCTCTCTTTTCCTTGCTAAGGACTGTGCCAGCTGCAGCCTGTGGTTTCCTCTCCAAATTTGCATAGGGGAGGAGAGAACATGAGGAAAAAGATTGATTTGACAAGGCACTATGCATTTATGGATAGGAAACCAAGATCCCTCTGACAGTGAGGGCTTGTGAAGGTTTAAGACTGTGCCATGTAGTTTTTAACATGATCAGCTTCTGTATAATAGGGAACATTTTGCTGTCAGTATTTCCTACTGGATGAGATGGCAAAGAGCAATTACAAATGGGAATAATTTTTTAAAAGATGTTGGGAAGAAAATGGGCATGGCTTTGTGGTTGGGAGGAACTCTATGGCAGCATCTTGTTAAAAGTACAGGGTTGTGGGAGGTGTTTCTGTATCTCATCAGGCACTGGGAAAATGTCCCAGTGAGAGGCAGCCTTTCTTACCTCCCTCTGGTATTTCATCCTGCCTGTTCTCAGAGAGTTTTGGGATGGGAGGTCTCTGATGGCTTTAAGGGGGATTTTCCTGGTAAAAATAGTTCAACAGCTCCAAAAACTCTTGCAGGGCTGGTCATCTTCCACATATACTTCAGACAGTCATAAATACATTTCCTGACATTGTAGGCTGGTTAGTGCAAATGAAAATCTCAGTTACATGTAGAGATCTAATACTCAGCCTAGAAATTTCCAGAGGAAATGTAAATATCCTATATGACCACGCACAGATGTTCATATGGACACACACATTTACATTTTCTGCTTTTGTGTGGCTGAAACACCCAAAACGTGTTTGAGCAGTTTCAGTAACTAAATCAAAACCACCCAAAATGTATTTGAGTAGTTTCAGTAACCAAATCTAAGACAAAAGGGTTGTCAATTGTGCTGTGAGAGCAGAGGGAGTTTGCCAAGTGGGAAGTCCCTCTGGGATTATGGATGCTTCCCTTGCACCTGCTTTCCACTGATAAGGGACAGGAATAATAAATCCCTCCAAGATTGCTTTTCCATGGCCAGGAATTCGTGTAGGTGAGAGGCTGCAAGCCTGGTCTCTCATGCACTTGCTGAGAATAGTGAGCTTCAGTGAGGAAGAGGAAAATTGGAGTGGAAAGATGGTTTTAAGAAAAACCAGCCCAATCTTTCTGCAGGAAGAGTCAGCTGAATTAGAGCAACATGTTCCTTTCAGTAGTTTGAGTCTCACAAGCTCCATAAATCCGGCTGAGAAGGAATTCAGGCTGGTTTCCCCTTGGTGTGGGACCATCAGCACCTCCTGCTCCAAACACATTTGGAAACTGATTTGGTTTTATTGTTCCTTTTCTGCTGAGGGTCTGGATGATGCCTGATGCTGCTCTGCAGCCTTGCCCCCAACATCTGGGTCTGATGGAGATGGGGGGTGTGAGGCACCTCCAAAGGTGGAAAAAAGTCCTTTTTGGGGTTTAGAAATGTTCAATCTGTGCAGGCACTTCAGCAAATCTTCTGGGCTCCCATGTGCCTGATTATGTCAGTTAATTTGGTTATTTGGCTTCCTGGAATGGCGTTCAGCAGCTGCTTTACCACAGCATTCTCGTGGTCTGTGCCTGACCTCTCTGTTCTCCTTTCTCTTCTTCCATGGAAATGGCAATAAAATAGGCAGCTTAAAATTGTGGGTTTTTTTTTTCCCTACAGGTTTTTATAAGAGTTGTTTTCTACTGGAAACCTGTAAAAATGAATGGAAAGACATTGATGAATACAATGGATAATTAACCTGGCTGAGTTCTAAAGGATTTTTTACTTAAGGATAGGGTACACCAGCAGGCACCTTTTCCTTGTCCTTTGTAGTTTATTCATCTGTCTCTTTTCTGTCTTTTGTCTGCAAGGTGCTTTTTGGTAAGAGATCAGTCTTGCAAAGGTGAAATAATTTCCATTCTTCAAAATCTGAAAGTTGAAAGCATTGCTGTGAAATCCTTTCAAATAGATTTCTACTGAATGAAAAGCCCTGTTGGGAAAAAAATCATAAGGCAGCAGAAGATACTGGCAACAGACAACTGAGCTGATATAAGAACTCAGTTATTCATGGTGAAGCATCACACTCTGTGCAGGGGGTGAGGTGAAACAAGTTCCCTCTCCAGAGGGGAGTTGGAGAATAAAGCAGAGAAGCAGCTGGAGAAGTTTTTGGTAGAGCTGTCTTTGGGGATGATTCTCTGATGTCTGCCCCTTTTTTCCTGTGCTCCCTGAATGCAGACTCTGACCTAACCAGGAACTGCTGGTTGGAAAGTGATTATTTCTTTTATCTCTTTCTCCCTCCTCACCCTTTTCCCAGCAGACAGCTTTTTCTTCTTCCAAAAACCACAAGGAGAAACCACAGTTTTTTCAACCAAGTGCAGCATTCTTGTGGGGAAAGAAAAAAGGAGTAGATTCAAGTCCAGCTTCCTTGCAGAAGGTAGTTTTGCTAAAAAAAGGGGGCAACTTTATATTCATGGTGAGAAATGAAGGCTCTTCTATTGAGATAAAGCCTGGTATCTAATTCTGGACAAAAATCTCTGAATGTGAGGGAAACTGTGACTAAGCAGGGACAGTGACATGTGGGCTCTGTAAGGCTCCTTCTTCTGACTCTGCTTTTCAAAGTGTGCTCTGACATTGGCTGTCACCTGCCAAAATCTTTCAGATGAAGAATTCCTTTTTCCCCCTAAAATGAAGACAGCCCCTGCCTCTCACTTTAGCACTGATTTAGGTGGCTTTTGTTCATAGTTAGCTTTAACCAGAATGAATAATTCTGTTGAGTTCTGCTGCTTCTCATCCTGGCTCTGCTTTCCAATTTTCAATGTGTGCCCTTGTCCCAAAGGCCAGTCTGTGCCTATCCATGGGAAATTATGTTTTTCTCCACTTTCAAGTCCCTGTGTCTAGCATGCATGAGAACTTCTTACATTCATTTCAGAGTCCTTGTGAATCTTGAGACAGTGTGGAAACCTTTGAAGCTTCTGGTAAGATCTTTTCCCATCACAGATGTGATGGAGACACAAAACCTCTCTTCAGGTCAGTGGTTTCAGTGGGAGTGGGAGCAACAAATGCAGCAGAAATCCCAATTAATGATTCTTTAATAACTGAAAGGGAGGGCTTGATCTCTGCCTCTAAATAATGAGGAATATTTCAGTGTGAAAGCTGCCTTGCAGCCTGTGAGTTTTTGGTCCTAGGGGGGCAATGGGAGCATTCAACTCTGTACAGAAGTTGTTGGAAAATCCACAGGACAAGTGCAGCTATTTCACAAGTCATTTCCCAATTTTCATATTTTTCTCATTTCTGCCTGAATAAGATCTCCTCCAAAATGTGAAAATTGCTGTTGATTTTTCCAGCTGGGGATGGTAAATCATTTATTTGAAGCTGGACTGTCTTGCTTGCCTATTTGAGCAGTTTATCTTGTAGTGAATTGCTGTGGTCCTTATCTCATTTCAACACCCTAGCTCAGTGCCTTATCCACCCTGTGGGAATTGTGGAACTCCCTGCTTGTGTCTGCTACAGCTCTTTGGGATTTTCCTAAAAGTGGAAACCTCCTTTGAGATTTTGCTGGAGAGATCAGTCCTGAAACTTTCAATGGTCTGAATTCCTTTTTGTGTTATGGTCTCACCTGAGCTTGGTATCACTCCTTAGGGGCCAGGATGGCTTTGTACCAAGTCACTTGGATCAGAAAAGAAGGGAGTGAGAGTCTAACAGCACCCAGTTCTCAGCTTAGCAGATGTGGAGGTTCTTCAGGTGCCTCTTCAATGTCACACTGAAGTGAGGGCCATTGATGGAATATGCAGGGATTTTCAGTGCCACCAGCTCTCTGGAGGGTCACAGCAGTGCAGCTGCTGCCTGGAGTCTTTCTCAAAATGTCTGGAGTCTGGCAGGGATGCTCCTGTGCTGCCACAGCCCTCAGCTGGCCTCTGCTGTGTCTCTTTTATCACAGCTTCCAGCAATGCATGTGGTTCACTTCATCTTTCAGATAGCATTGATTTCAGAGGAGTGTTTCTTATTTCAGACTTCTCCCTTTCTATGTGATAAGGAAACCTATTTTTTTTTGCTTACAGGATTATGTAGCTTACATTCTTTGGAGGATAATTTCACTAATTCTCCTTGGGTACGCTGACAGCACAATTATCATCTCACTTGACAGCTGTTCCCTTGAATTTTAAACATCCAAAACACATCCAAGGGCACTGGAGGAATTCAGTAGTATTGCTGTCTGTTGCTTAAAAGGGTTCAGCTTTTTTGGAAGGGGGAAGGATTTCTGCAATCCCAGGGAAGACATTCCACAGCTGTAGATGGCCGCTCTCTGATGAGAAGGGATTTGGGAAATATTATCAGATTTATGAATGAAAACTACAAGCAGTGAATTACCAGAAAGAGCAATGAGGAGCAAAGGAGATAAAACAGAAAAATACGGATTATTTTGCTTTGGCTTTTCTTCGCAGGGCAAGCTGGTCCTGCCCTGCACTGAGCATCTCCAGTGTGATGTGGGAAAAGGAGCTGAAGTATAACCAGGCCCTGTGGGTGATCACACAGCTGTTCCCAGGGACATTGATGCCTGTTGGACTTGAACCCCATAGGAAATCTTTGACATCAGCACAGCAACATGAATGAGGAACTTGTCAGTGTGAGATTCAGTAAATGAAACCTGATTTTTTGACAACCCAAACTCAAATGTGGTATTTTGGAGCTATTAGTGTTTTAACTCTGTGCATTCATGGGATGGGGCTGAACCCCTGACAGCAGGCCGAAAACAGGGGGTGAGACTTCAGCATCTCCAAAGAGTTGTTTCTCTGTCATCCTCCAGTTCTTTTCTTCTCCCTCTTGCTAAAATCTGTAGTTCAGCAAAATGGGAGGAAAAAATGGTCAAAACTTTCAGAAGGAGCCAAAGACACAAATGTCATTGTGCTTTACTCATCTGGGTGTGCCTGAGATGGGAAACATTGGAGACCCTTAACCTCAGGATGTTTTTACAAGTCAAACAAATGAAATCAACCATGAGAGTATTTACAAGTAAAAAACACTGGGAATCACTAAACAGATATAAAAAGCCTTATCATGAATTGTATCTTATAATTTTTAATGCAGAAAACATTAGTCTTTCTTCCCTGAGGGCCAAGAAGCTTCAGGGAAAAAAGGTTGGGATGTCTCCACTGCTGCTTGTGGTTCCCCATTCTGCATGGAAGAGTCTTTTTGTGGTACCTGTAGCACCTTCTGAATTACCTGATGAAACTCAAGGGAACAAATGTTTACGAGATAATTTCATTTGCTCCAGGCCTGAGGTCTGCCTCCCTGTTGCCTTGGAGATGACACAGCCCTTTCCTGGAGGGATGTGAATGGGATTTGTCTGAAAAGTGCACTTGAGTTTGTTCTGCACCTTTCCAGCAGCTTGGGCATCTTCTGCTTTAGGATCAGAGCAGGGGCTCATTCTGTTCCTTCCCACATCATAAATATGGACATGTTTGCCAATAACTGAATGTTCTGTTCATTTTTGACTAAAAGCTCAGACAAAAAGCTCAGGTTTATGGTACCTACTTAGTAGGAGAGATGGTTTAAGCTGAAAAAGCCTTTTTACCAGCACTGGTTGCAGATGGGTGCTTAGGACAGAGCCCACCTTGGTGCAGAGCACTCAAACCAGAAACCACATTGTGCCCTGAACAGGCTGCTGGGATCCTGCAGCCCTTCCTGGGAGGGTCAGCAGCTGCAGTGATTAACATTTGAGCACTGGGAATTCTGGTTATTCTCTGTGCTGCTGTGAGAAGGATGACTCTGTGCAATGACAGACTCTGGCTTTTTGTGCATTCTGTTTGAGCACTCCTGCAGAACACGCTGCTGGGCAGCCCCAGGACTCAAGGACTAGAAAGGATTCATTCATGTGAGCTTTCTAACTAGTATTCACCAAAATTGGCAACAGTTTCCCATCATTACCTAAAATTAATATAATTTGTTCCTCATTCCCATTGCCAAGGAATGAACTGATCAGCCCTTCTGATTGCCAGTCCCTTATTTGGTTTCCCCCCTTTTCTGATCAAGTGAAACTGCCAAGATCCAGCACCTTCCTGTTTTAACCCTGAGAATTTCAGACTTCCTGTGCTGCCAGGCACTGACCCCCAAGAGAACACTGCATTGACCTGAGACCATGGAGAAGCTTCCAAAATGGAATGATGGAACTGGGATTGTGGGTGTGGAGTTTGACTAGAAGTGTGTGATATCACAGGGTGGAAAACCTGGAGTTTAAGGGTTTAGAATATGGTAATATATATAGAGCAAGATGGAGGTTTTAGGGTAGAGGCTGGTCCTCTTCCTTCTCCTCCTCCTCCTCCTTCCTCCTCCTTCTCCTCCTCCTCCTCCTTCTTCTCCACCTTCTTCTCCATCTTCTTCTTCTCCTTGTTCTCCATGGGTTTGGGTGGTTTTGTGTAAGTGGATAAAAAAAGTCCTCGTTGTGGGCCATGGGTGGTTGGTTATTGGGTTAAAAGTAAAAATAATTGAGGTGTCATTTCTTAATTGGATAGTTTATCCTTAAAAGGCTTTAGAGAGAGAGAGGGGGCTCCATTTTTCGTTTGTTAGGGTGAAATGCTGTAGAACTCAGGGTTTGTGAGACTGTAACAGAGATCAGAACTAATAAATAACTGAGTCCAAACAAGCAATTCGGTCTCAAGCATTTAATCCTGACCCTGGCAAAAAGAAATCAAGACTCCACGCCTTCCTTCCTGGCTGATTTGATGACTTTACTTTTGCTCTTGAATCTTTGTCCCAGCTTTGCCTTTTGCTGCAAAGTTTCCCCAGGTTTCCTCCTCTGAGGAGGATTTGGCCTCATCTCCTATAGATGATGTTGTAGATGGAAAGTTTCCACCTCCCCTCTGTGCTCCAGCTCCCTCCCAGCAGCACCAACAGCAAATTGCAGTTCCCACCCCCCAGCAGCAGGTAGGAGCAGCTTCTTAATGGGTGCCCATTAATATCTTTCCCTTTGGAGCACAATGTCTTTTGTAATATTCTGAAGCACAGTGATTGTTCGGGCCTGTGTTTGCCATTGTACATGCTGTACTTACTGTGCTTTCAGTCTGTGCAATCAGCAGGCTATGGGAAGGATTCTTTGGCACCTTTGCTTAGTGATTAGTATTTGTGTAGCACTTGAAAGCTTAAAATGCTTTAAGAGGGATAAGTAGTACTATTAATAATGTCATGCTTTACCATACAGAATGGAGCTTATGCATACTTGTGGTGATAATCCCCAGTCTTCTCTTTATCAAACACTGTTGTCTTTCTGATCTGCTTCCAGCTTATCTTCCTCACACCTGTCAAAGCACTTTTCAAACAGCTTTTCTTCTTCCTCTGATTAAAGGCACACACAAAAACATTCCTCTTAACACAGAATTCAGCCTTCAGGTTTCAGTGGCCATGCCCAGATGTGGTGGTCTCTAAGCCATGTTCAGAGACTTTGATCTAATCAGGTTTTCACTAATCTCTCTGTCTGTTGCTGACCTAAGCTCTGCCATTCATTAAAACCCATTTTGTTTTCAGCAGCATTTGGGGTTTGATCTTCCTGGAGGAGTGCTTTCCTCTGTCCAGGTAATGTTTCATCTGTGCTTTTTACAAACCAATTTATTTTCAAGTCACTCCCTGTAGCTTCTTGTTGGGAAATCAGCTTTGTGGCTGAGGAGGAAATTAATAGAGACACAGAGAACATCTTTCTTAATGGCTGAGGCAGAGTTAAGGCAGAGTTTTTCCCCTTATATCTCAAGCAGAAAAAGGTGGGTGAATTTTGTGTGTACTTCTCTGAATTTTGAGGAGGTTAAGGCAGGAAGGATGCCTGGAAGAGATGAGTTTTAATGGAGATGGAGGAGTCTGTGTTTAAGTGACCACTGTTCTCCTCTGGCAGGGCCCCTTTCAGCCCCAAAATAGCTCCAAGCTCAGCAGCACGTTGGCATCAGCAGCATTCAAAGTGTTTTAAAATGTCCAGGAGCCAACAGAGGTTCATTGCCAGCAACTGACCTTGGGTGTTTTTGTAGAACCTGCTCGGGTTTCCAGCGCTGGGAGCAAAATCTTGGTGCAATCACAACCCTTCTGCTGCTTTACCAGGAGACAGGAGAGCAAACAGCATTTCCTGGTGAAAGGGAGGCACAAAATGTTTAATCTGGGCAGTGTGGCACCTGTGTGGAGTTATCAGCATGACTTAGAGGAAGGGTTCATTCACAGACAGCTGAGCAGAAATGAAATTATTTGGGTTTTCCTCCTCCAGCCCGGGTCAGCCTGTGCTCCAGACCCCCAATTTTGATGGAGCAGAGTCCTGAGCATGCGGCTTGGGAAGCAGAATGGAAAAGTGGGGCTGGTGTCAGATCAGAAACCAGAGCCACCAGCCCCTGTTGTGGCATGGAGATTCTGCTTTCAGGCACATCTTGCTGCTCTAAGTGCTCATTTTATAAATATTTTGCCCTGATGGATGGAGTTGTTGAGCATTTCTCTTTCTTCTCTACTCAAATGGACACTGAGGATATTCAGGTCTTGCAAACATTGATTGCCTCCAGTTGATTATCCAAAGTGGCTTTTCAAGCCCTGAGCCTCCCTTCCATTCTGACTGACATTCTGGGGTGCAAGCATCTGGCCTAGTGCTCTAAAATGCAGAAAAGACTTTTCCCTCCTCTAGACATGAGGTTTGTTTTCTATATAATCTCCTTTTGGACCTGATTCTCTTAGGACTTCCAAGAGTCAGTACAGCAAAGGCCCCAGAAATCTGAAAATACCTCAGTGGAGTGTGTTGCAGGGAAGATTCAGGCCTTCAGATAAAATTAATTTTTGATTTTTAGAATTATGCAATGACCAGAATCAAATTATCAAAGCCTTGCCAATAGGAAAATCAGCAATATTGGGTTGAGGCTTCTCTTTCAATTACCTGCAGCATTTTCAGAGACTTGAGAGCAAACAAGCAATTCAAGCTGCCTACTGCTCAGAGGTTTTAATTAACTCTAATGATAATTGCAGAGCATGTGTTGCCATTTTGGGCAGCAATTGCACAGCTTATGTGAGAATTCTTGTGTGGGTGAAACGTGGAGTGGGGAAAAAGCCCCTGGTGTCTGAACATATATTTATACACTTGTTGCTAAAATTGGATTTTATTAGAGAGTGGAATCTGCTTTCAGCTCTGAGGGCACTGAACATCACGAGGTCCTCCTGCTGTGCTCACTCAGGCCAGACAGAGCCTAGTTTGGTGTTTGGTTTGATTCTGAAAAAGCAGAACTGAACTCTCTGTTCAGCATTTCAAGAATCTTTCCAAATGGGGATGCAAATTTTGAATTTTCCTTGGAAACACACGAGCCTCGAGTGGATAGATGTTGTTGGAAGAAGGATAAACTATTTCCAAGAGCAGGAGCTAATAAAGGTTGGCCCCTGAGGGATTTGGGCCCTGAGATTCCTTCAGCTGTCCTGAAAAGCCCAGCTGAAGTGGAGCTGGTTTTGGGAGCACAAACAGCCTCCTTCTGTGCCTGCTCTCACACAGGTCTGGCTTTATTAGTTTTGGATGTTTTCTTGGATGCTTAGTGAACAAACATCATTCCACTGATGACCAGCCTCAAGTGACCTTAGAAGATTTCTTCAAGTGCACCTTTCTTCTTCCTTCTGCTCTGACTCCATCAGAATTAAAACAATTCAAGGCTCTTGGTGTGTTACTCTCACCCTAAAAATGGAGTTTCAGCTCCTTGGGGTTCCTGTTGTCTCTGTTGGAGGGAAGCTCTCACAAATCTCCTGCTCAAAAGCATCCCTTCTTAGAAAGGGAACATTTCAGTTTTTTTTCAAGAACTTGGAAATGGTTCCCCATTTCTCAGTGGGAAAGCTTACTCAGAGTTCCTTTTCTTTCTGTGTTTTTGTGGGTGTTTTTTCTTTTCTTGAACATATTTGATAGACTTCCTTTGAGTGCTCTGTTTTTGTAACACAGACTATGAAATCATCTCTAAATGTTGTGGCCCATATTTATCAGCAATCAAAAGCATATAAAAGCAGATGAAAGCTGGATTCTTTTGCTTTTGACTAGAAGAGGTTGAAAAAGAGCTAGTGCCATGGAGACACAAAAGAACCCTCCTCACAAAGGCTGTTGTGAAGGCAAGAGCATGGACATTTTCAAAACTAAGCTAATGGTCTTTTTCAAAAGTCAAAGCAATGGAGCCAAAACATTTCTGGGGTTTTTTTTTTCTGCTTTTTGATATGTTAGAAAACATATCAGATGGGCAAAATTTTGACAGGCAAATTTCAGGAAATGCTTTGCTCCAAAGGATCAAATGGGATATTTGCATTAATTATTCATAAACCCTGAGTGGCACTTATTGCTTGGAAAGGATGAAAACAAAAAAAAGCAAGATAATATTTTAAAAACTTGTTAAAGGTTCTGTATTTGGTAGAAATATTTAATTAACCTGCAGAGACCATGAAGTGATTTATTAAATCTTTTCACATCTATGCTGTGACCTGGTCTTAGAATAAAGCTGAGGGGAGAATTTTTATTTAATTCATATCTTCCTTTTCAGTTTAGCCTTATTTCTTCAGCCCTAGGACTCTTGCACAGGTGGCTTCTGTTTGAACTATGAGTGTCACTTGATCTGATACCCTTTGGGGACATCCTGATGAGTTTTTGCAATAATTTGGGTGTGAGATGAAGGAGAATCAAATAGAGCAAACTCTGAACCAATTACTACCCTACCCCAGCTCTCATTTTTTGTCATTTCAAGTTCAAAGGGAGATAAGGACCCTTTTGGACACAGATTGCAGTTGCTGGGTGTCATTATAAATACATTTCTTGGTGACTATTTCATGCTGAGGCTTGAAAGGTTGCTGAGTCCTATTCTGCATCAACTTCAATCAGGCACCACTTGTCCAAGAAAAGGCCTGGAAATGATTTTGAGAGCATTTTTCCCCCCATGGTGCCTGCTGAGCATGTCCATGTGTACTGTGGGCATTGTACATTCAAGAGAAAACCCTCACACTCAAAGCTGTTCTTTGTCACCCCCAGCTAGGAATTCTCCAACAGTGCTGACTTTTCTAGAATTTTGGGGAACAGCTCTTCCCTCTTACCATGACATACAACCATACCTAACCACGAAGAAAAAGGCCAAATTGAAAGATAAAATTAGCTTTAAAGTGCTGGTGGTGCTGACAAATAGTGCCTTGAGCAGTGTGCTTTAAAGCAGCACAGCAAGGTGAGTGGATCCCAAGGTTATAATAAATGTGGGAACTTTGTAATTAGTCCTGGCTATTGGATGGTAATCAGCAGTGCAGTCTTGCAAACAACTCTGCCACTGCTGTGCTACAGCTATTTTTTTTTCCTCTCTGCAGCTCTGCTAGGAAAAGACCATTAATTAAAACTTCAATGCTCCAATGACCCTCCACTCCAGTCTCAGAATTTTCAGTATTTTCTTCATCCTCTTTCCTTCTTTTTTCCTCTCTCAGAGTTTACTCATTTTCAGGGCTGTGCAATTTTCACCTTGGAGTAGTTCAGACTCCAGCAAGTCCTCGAAGCTTGTGTGTCCCCACTACATGTTTTTTCAGGAAAAGTCCCTGTTCATGTGTCCTGCTGACCTTTAGAGTAAAATGTTTTCACTGCAGTCTTTTTTCACTGTAAAATAACTGGGTGAAGCTTGTGAGTTTCAAAAAACATTAATTGTTTTTATCATGCTGAGCCTGGGAAATGAGGGTGGATGTTGGAGGTGTGTTCTGGATTATGTTGCAATGGGAAGGTTTTGACTTTGGGGTCTTTTCTCACATCAAATCTGAAACTAAGAATCTGGGTTCTTTTGGCTTTTAGATTGATGGTCTTACAAACAATATGTCAAACCAACAGAATGAAGTTTATCAGCAAAGAAAATATAATTAATTTTTCAAAAATAATTTAAACAATTAGTTATTATTAATATTATTAATAAATATTTTATTTATAATACATAAACTAATTAAATAATTTAAAATAATTATTATTTAAAAATATTTCCAGTCTTAAAACAATTGATTTCATTACCCCTTTTTCCTTTGTTTGTCTCAGGCTTTATCTCCACCCCCAGATCTGTCTCCATGACCCTAGGCAGGCTGCAATATATCTATATCTATATCTATATCTATATCTATATCTATATCTATATCTATATCTATATCTATATCTATGTCTATATCTATGTCTATGTCTATGTCTATATCTATATCTAGATCTAGATCTAGATCTAGATCTATATATCTATATCTATATATACATATATATATAGATATAGATATAGATATATAGATATATAGATACATCTATAGATATATATACACACACACCCAGATACAGACATATATACCTAGAATATATGTTGTTTGCCATTTTTTGTTGGTGCAATAAGTGCTCTTTGGGTTAGGACAATATGTGTTTATCTTCAGTTTGCCCAGGAAAACTGGATGCATAGCAGCACAATAAATTTCCCAGAACAAGGTCCTGTGTTTGTAACTTTAAAAAAAAAATAGATTGTGAAAGCAATGCAGGGAAACAGATGGGATGGGAGTCGATTAGGGTGCCTTTATTGTCAGCTGTTGATGAGCAGAGGAGGAGGATGCTGTCAGAGCTCTCTATAAACCCATGAATTAGGATGCCTGGGTTGAACTTGTCACTTCTTGAGCTAATGGTGAAGTATGGGCACGCTCAGAGCTGGAGGTGACAGTGGCTGAGATGGATGAGGGAAGAGCAGCCTGGGCTGTTGGCATTGGGGCTGTTCTGCCCCAAATCTGTCTGTCCCTGCTCACAGCTCTGCCCTCCAGCACTCCCCATCCTGTCCTTGCTCTGGGTCTCTGAGGCTGTTAATTGATGCTTCTGTCAGAGCTGGCAGCCAGGTTAACCTGAGGCTTCTTTTCTCAGCCTGTGCTGGAGTTTATCTGAACTGTTTGTGGTGCACAATGGACTCCCCAGAGCAAGATATTGACTGCAGCAACAAGAAGCAGCTTCTGAGAAATCTCCCATCACTGCTGTGGGAGGGGGAAGCTGTGTGATGTTAATTACTCTGACTCAAGGGCAAAGCAAACTTTAATTTATAAATTCATTATTGCGCCGTAGCAATGGCTTTTTTTGGCTTCTCACAGGTAATTGTACTGCTGGAAACTCCTCTGATCAGGAACAAAATTATTTATTAGCAACGTGTCAAAACCAGTGAAGCATTAACTCTGTGCATATTAGTGAGTGGAATATTCATTCATGCTCCAAAATACCAATTTATTGGTACAGTGTCCTGCAACAGCAGTAATGGAGGCAGCTGTGGGTCCAGAGAGAAACAGATTGGATGCACATCTGGAAACAGGAAATGTTGACCTTTGGCAGAGGTTTCCTGGCCTGTTGTGGGCAGAGACCATCCCCATTTAGAGACTCAGATGTTTCTGGGCTGTGAGGTTCATCCCTCTTTGCTGGCTCCCTCTTGGACCACTGAAAGGTCCCTGCCCTGGACCACGTGGGGTCCTCAATAACTTGATGAGTGCATTGGAGCAATTCAGGGTTGTCATTGGCAAGTGGCTACAGGTGTCCAGCCAAGTTCTTTGGAATTTTAAATAAGATACAACTGAGCTACCTGGGCTATACCAATACAGAAATAACAGCAGCAAAGAGCTTCTGATTCAGGAAGAAAAATACAGAATTTTTTTGAGGGTTTGAGGATCTAGGACACAATTTCCTTCTGAAAAATTTCTGAAATTATTTGGAAAGAATTGCACTTTCCAATGAAATGCACTTTCATGTCTTTTTGACTAGCATTTATTTTATAATTATATTGTGTGAAAGTCACATTTAGAGACTCTAATGAGAATTTAAGATCCCATTAGTCAAGCTGATCTAATGACAATGAGACATTTGATACTGATGAGACAGTGGAAAGAAAGCATTCTTTATTAAATAGCTCATTTATATTTTCCAAATGGTCAAAAAACCTTGAGTAAATATTCCCCTGGGTCTCCTTTGTGGAAAATAATTATGGGTTAAGTGCTGGGTGTTATTATTTGTCCATTCCTTTCTGTGAGCACAGGCTGGCATCACAGCTGCTGGGGTACATGGAGCACAACACCTGGGACTTCTGGTGTACTTGTGGACAGGATTTACATGAAAATCTTTAATACTACAAGCAAAAAAAAAAAAAAAAAAAAAAAAAGAAAAAGCAGGATACTTATTCTGATTAACAGTTTAGATGTCCTAGAGTGTGGATAATTGGGGTTTTTTTTTGCTAAGGTTGGGATTAAATGCACAAGATGGAATTTCTTGTTTGGACTCAGATGTTTATTAGTTCTTATCTATGTTAGTCTCACAAACCCTGAGTTCTACAGCATTTCACTCTAACAAATGAAAAATGGAGCCCCCTCTCTCTCTCTTCAAGGCTTTTTAAGAATAAACTGTCCAATTAAGAAATGACACCTCAATTATTTTTACTTTTAACCTACAACTAACTACTTGTGCCCCACAATGCAGACTTTTTAAATCTAATTACGACTTTAACTCATGAAGAAGAAGGTGAAGAAGAAGGACCAGCCTCTGCCCTAAAACCCCCATTTTGCTTTATATGTATTACCATATTCTAAACCCTTAAACTCTAAGTTTTCCACCCTGTGATATCACACACTTCTATTCAAACTCCACACCCACAATCCCAGTTCTGGCATTGCATTTTGGAAGCTTCTCCACAGCCTCAGGTCAAGGCAGTGTTCTCTTGGGGGTCAGTGCCTGGCAGCACAGAAAGTCTGAAATTCTCAGTGACCAGGGTTCCAACACTAGAGACAGTCAGTTTTTTTGGAAAAGGGAAGTTTTGAAGTTTTTGGGGAACTCCTAATGGGAAATGCAAGGGGTTGCTGAGGCACCAAGCTGACTCAAGGCCCTTCAGTGAGGGGAGGAGGGCACACATTACATGGGGAAAGTGCCAGAATCAGAGGCTGGGAGTCCTGCTTTTCTTGTCCCAGGAATAAGCAAATACAATGACACTAAATAAAAACAATTGCAGAGCAAAGACACAGCTGTCCCAAAAGTCTGGGGG
This sequence comes from Serinus canaria, assembly GCF_022539315.1. Lineage (NCBI taxonomy): Eukaryota > Metazoa > Chordata > Aves > Passeriformes > Fringillidae > Serinus > Serinus canaria. The sequence goes on along the minus strand of NC_066331.1, from coordinate 8,425,498 downwards.
ACATGAACCCCAAGATGTGGATCAAATCTAATCTCAATATGTAGGAAAGTGAGGATTGGCTTAAATGTTCCTCTCTTGGAGGAGTTTAGAACCATTCAGGATCTTTGGAAATTCACATCCAGAGCTAGAGTGCACTCCAAGAGTCACAGTTTAAGCTTATTTTGGTTAGAAAACACATTGCAGATGATGCAACTCCCTTTAATAGTGATGGTCATGTCATGCAGTGGCCTGTGGTCCCTTTCAAAATAAAATCAGGGCCAGCCTGAATCTTGGCTCATCCTTTTCTCACTTTGAACTGTGAACTGCTCTTTGCCCTTTAAATTAGACTTGGTCTGCAAGAAATTGTCTGGAGAAATGCTGGCAAGTGCTAACTTTTTCCCAGCCATTAATAAATCCGTGTTCCAAACAAACAGAAGCAAATTTCCTTTCCTTCTCTAATGAATCCCTAGAGGGAGTTGTGGATTCTGCATATAAATGGGCTTTGCTCAGATTTTCTGTTTTTTTGGTGTTGTGTTTTGTCCCTCTCCCTGCTCAGCTCAGCAGGGTAAACTCTTTACCTGCTTCCCAAGCTTCTGTACCATCTCTCTGAAAAATTACCAGCACAAGACACTCCAAAGCTGAGCAAACAGCCCAGTTAAAACCAGCTGGCAAGTGTGGAAACCCAGAGCACTGGGAATATTTCTCTGTCTGTTCTGGGGTGCCCTGACCCCCAGGGCAGCACTGACTTTGACCCTCACTCATGGAGAAAGTTTCCCAGACTTCAAGATAGACTGGAATTCACACAAGTGTGCAATAGATTATAGAGAGCAGTGCAGGTGTGTCACTGGGTGAGAAATTGAGGTTTTGGGATTTTTAGTGTGCTGTGGATGGCAGCAAGATGGAGGGCACAGGGTGTCATCCTGGGTTTCTTCTTCATGCTTCTTCTTCCTCCTTCTCCATGGGTTTGGGTGGCATTTTGTAATTGGGCAGAAAAGTCCTCGTTGGGGCTCTGTGGGATCAGTTATTGGGTTAAAAGGGAAAATAATCCAGGTGTCTGCTCTTAATTGCATAGTTTGGTCTTAAAAGCCCTTGTACCAAGAGATTGTTGGGCATTTTGTGCCTTCTAATGAAAAGCTGCTGAACTCAGGGTTGTGAGGCTGTTTCACTGATAAGAAATAACAAACACCAGAGTCCCAACATGAACTGCTGTCTCAAGTGCCTTCAATCCTGACCAGAGAAACCACCTGGCGAGTGTCTGAGCAGGGACCAACCCTGCATGAGCATCCCACTTGAAAAATCTTCTGGTTGGATTTTCTCAGGTTTTCTCAGGTGGTTGAAATGGCTCCTGAGGTATTAGAAAGTCTCTTTTTTCCCCAGCCCTGTGACCAAAGAAGAAGTTGAGATTCCTTGGTTCTGCTTCTCAAGGTTGTTTATTTTCTCTCATCTATCACATTCTCTCTCTGCCCTGCTGAGCTCTGTCCAGCAGGTCGGGTTGTGGCTCAGTCCCTGCCCTTGGTCTGCTGTTGGCTTTTTATACTAAGAACTACCTGTGCTTTATTTACAATAATTTCCCAATCCCTATCACCTGTGTCAGACAGTCTGTCTCTGCTCTAAACCAATCCAGAAGTGCCACCATCACAGCAGAAGAGGGAGGACAAGAAGAAGAAGGACAGGACACACCCAGGTTCCTCCATCTTGCCTCTTGAACCCCCATTCTAAACCCCCAAAAATTCTACATTTTCACCCTGTGGCAAATTCACTGTCATTCTACTCAAACCCTTGTGCCTTGTAACTCCTCACACAAAGTTGGGATTGTTTCCATGGTCTCACATCAAAGGCTCAGGTGTTTTTGACTCTGTGCCAAGGTCTCTGAGCCTTTGCCAGGGTCTTGAGCCCTCCAGGGCAGCCAGAGTAATGTCCTGGGTCCCTACAGGATTTCACTGTGGGCAGGGGCTTGTCTCCTGTCCTTCCTGGCACTGGGAGGTGACACCTCAGCCCTGCTGCCAGACCTTTCCCAACCTTCCTGTGCAGGAGAACATCTGGCAGCTCTGGATCTGTCTCTGCCACCAAGTCAGTTGCCTGTCTCCAGCTTACTTATTGTCCTTTGTAATTATCTTTTCCCTAATTCCTTTGGTTAGAAAATGTTGAATGAGAAATATGAAGGTGACTTGGCATAATTATTCTCTGGTGAGTCAACAGGGCTCTTCAACATGAACTGAGTGATTAGAAACATCAAGTTCAATTAGGAACATGGGTAACTGTTCTGGGGAGAAATAGACCTGTACATTTTCTGAGCTCTGCTGGATTTCCTCCCTTGCAGAGCTCAGTGTGTTTAGTTTTTCTGTATTTGTGCACCTCCTTGGAGGAAAAAAGGCTCATAAATACTGGGGGATCATCCATAGTACTGTAAGAAAAAGGTGTGTTTTGACTTTTTCAATCACTAGCCCTGGGAATTGCAACAGGATCTTCAAGGAGGAGAGGGAGAAATATATCAACCTCCAGGGAAGAGAAATGGAAAAAACCCAAAAATAACGAGGAATAGAGAAACTGACAGACCCCAAAAAAGCAAAGGCATTAATAATGAAAGGCTCTGGAGGGGATGTAAGCATCTGGTTTATGAGTTCAGCATCCTGAAATTTCCTCCAAAGCAGGTCAGGTCAAAAATCAAGAGGAGATGTTCCCATGGGCTTTGGCTCAGGAGGTTTTGGGGAGGACACAAAACACGAAGAATAGACTCAGAATAGATATTTAAGGGCTGATGCAGTGTTACAGTGTTCAAGAGCCACCTAGATTTTGGGAATTGCATGGGATCTGAGCTGTATAATCTGTGGAATTACTGGGGTTCTCTGGAGCCAGGACAGGGGAGGATTCAGCAGGCAAAGCCCCACTGCAGGGGGGTGGGGACAGAAGGGGACTCCAGCTGTGTTCCTGTGGTGACAGACTGTAGTGCTTTGCTTCATAATATATTTAATGTAGAATTGAATAACAAACCTCTTCTTGCAGCCTCAGAACACAGGGCTTCTCAGGCCCTGAAAATCTCCAAGCCATTTTGCCCCTGTTTTGGTTTTATTGCCCTAAAAGCCTGCTGCCTGCTATGGATTGCTGGCTCCTGAAGTGCTTGGCATCCATGGGCAAAAAGCAGCAGAAAGAATAGACTGAAAAATCTGCTCTGTACTTTATTTGCGGTGTTTACCAAGAAATGGGCTATGAAAGTAATTATGTCCTTCAGATGGTGCAGCCTGCTATTGATGCAGAGGATGAGCTGTCAACATCAAGTGTTGTAAGACGTATGAATCTCACATACCATGAGTCTTTTAGATGTAAATGAGGAAAAAAAGGTCAGGAATGGGAAGTGCACAGGGTGATGTTCTGATAATTCTGCACAAAGCTCATGCTTCTGAGAGTAAGGGAGGCAAGACAGAGCTGTAAGGTGGAGCTGATTCTCCTGCCAGGTGTTTTTTACCAAGGAAAATACTCTTTTCTCTGCCAGGCTGCCCCTGCTGAGGACATGGCTCCAGTTACTTGGTTGAACAGTGTCCTGCAGAGCTGGCTCATGCCACTGGTGCAGGGAGGAGAGACAGGGTGCTGCCAGCTCTGCTGGGTCAGGTCAAGGTGCTGACCACAGCATTTAGCAAATAAACTGCTGGAGTGAACAGAATGTGTGAAGGGGCTCCCAAGCTGGGCTTTGGGAGGGGAACCAACAGACAGCAGGTCATCTGGGCAGGGAAAACTGCAGCCTCTTAAATGGTCTGCTAGGAACATGTTCTTGGGGCAAGGATTTGTAAAAATAGACCTGGGCTCCAAAGCAAATGAGCTGAGGGAAAGGATGAGGCTGGGCTGTGCCTGTGGGGAGGCACAAGGAAGGTGCAGGGTCCTGCCAAAGCTCTCCCTGCTTCCCTTGGGAGGGGTGGGAGTGCTGATGATGCTGTTGTAAGGAAGGGCTGGAATCCTGAGCAGGAAAGGGAAGGAAGAGAGGGTCTGTGGGTGTGGTGCAGCTGCTGTGGACAGGCTGTGCTGCATCATGGGGATGAGCATGGAAGGGTGGTGCTGGTCTGAGGCCACCCCTCTGTGACATGGTTCTGAAGGTCAGAGGTGTCCCCAGGGCTGCTGAGGAATGGGCACAAGCTCTCAGCTTTGATGCTGAGAAGAATTCAATAGCGTTGGAGAAGATGAAACAGGAAAGCCTTATAAATATGATTGCCTGGCAAAAGATTTTGAGAATATGGAAACTATAGGTGAGATTGAAATGAAAGCAGCTTTGAGATACCTTAGTTACTGAACAACTGGAAAACAATGGCATGGCCAGCTGAAAGCAATCCCCTTGTGATGGAACAATACCCTCTGCCTTGCAGACAGGTCCAAGGGCCAGAGCAGACCCTGCTAGCTTGGCAGAAGGGCCCAAAGAGGAGTTTTTAGGGTTTAAAATGTAACTCAATATGGTAATGTAATGATTCTTATAGGCTGTATGTAAATGCTGTAGGATTTGTATCTTGTGCTAGATTGGTTAGTGAGAATTAGAATATTCAACACAGAAGAAGATTTATGGTATTGTAAGGGGAACCTCACTCTCTTATGCTTTTATCCTCTCATCCTCTCTCTGTCTCTCTCATTCTTTTTACCACTTTCTTCTCTTGGGCCTGCTCTGAGCTGTGGCAGCTCCCAGCAGGGCCCCTGCACCTCATCAAAAACCCCAAGTTCCAGACCCGGCTTCAGAGATCTCTGGTCTCCACCCATCCCAACCATCCTACTCCCCAACACTCTACAGTGCTGGTCTGAGGCCACCCCTCTGTGACATGGTTCTGAAGGTCAGAGGTGTCCCCAGGGCTGCTGAGGAATGGGCACAAGCTCTCAGCTTTGATGCTGAGAAGAATTCAAGAGCAGCATCTCTGTGGTCAGGGCTCTCCTGTGTGCCTTGACTGAGGGCAGTGCTGCACAGGGAGCTGCTGCAGAGCTGGAGCAGCCTCATTAAATCTGAGCCAAGGACTGGGGCCAAAGAGACACCTGATGAGTCACTGAAAGATAAAGGAAGAGCAAGGCAAGAAGTAGAAAGCAGAAAAGGTAGAAAGCAACAAGTAGGTAGGAAATTGAAGCAAAATGCCCAAGAAATGTTCCCTGTCAGCCTCTGTCCCTGTGAGGGATCTTCACTGGGCTTCCTCCCTGAAGCTGCTGTGGAGAAAATAAAATTCCCTGTCCATCAGTTCCTCTTGTAATTAAACAGTTGGAAAGATTCCAGGTGAAATCCCCAAACCACAGTGCTACATTCGGCCTGCTCCCCTCCTGCACTGGTAACATGTCAGCAGGGCTTTGGGACTTGGCTGTGAGCTGTCTCTGATTCATAGACCTTGGCCAGAAGAGGCTGAGTCCGAGCCCAAACCACTAGCACTCCACTGGAGATTAGTTTGGAAGGCTGTGCTTAATCAGAGCTTGGGCACAGGTGGTTCTATTTTAGCCAGTCTCCAGAATAATTATCTTTTATTGGTTGTCTTTGGTCTCAAGGCTCTGCTCCTAAGTTGTTGTGCAGGAATGCAAATACAGTTTGGCTTGGCTGGAGCTCCCCTCTCCACCTGGAATGTTCTGGGTTGGTGCATCCCACTCTGTTTTCCTTTCCATTTCCTGCCTTACCCTGCAGCCCATGCTGCTGTGGCCATCTCAGCCTGGAGTGGCACCTAAACCTGCTGTGCCCTGTCCTGCTGCTGGGGCAGTGGTGTCCCACTGTGGGGGAACCTCTGGCTCTGCCCAGGCTCCTCCAGCACCATCTCCCTCTGCACTTTGGGCAGTGGCTGAGCAGTTTCAATGGATTAGCCCTGGGGCTCCATGTTCACTCAAATTATCTCCAAAACCCCAGGCTGAGGTGGGGAGCTCTGTCTCTATCCTGGTTTTGAATGTGATGTAGCAAAGGGACAAGGCTGTTGTGCCCTGGGAAAAACCCCATTATTAATTTCAGATGTGATTAGTCTCCCAGTGGGATAAATAATCACAGAGCTGAGAAGATACCTGGGATCTGGTCCAATGTCACATTTTATCTTTGCACTCTCTCTCCTTGTTTTCTGGAAATGCTCCCTCTGGGACCTGTTTTGAGACAGAAGAGGCTGTGGCTGCCAGCCTGGGGCTGTGCAGTGCTGAGGGGCTGGAGGGCACAGGCTGCTGCCTCCCTGGCACCTCCAGGGTTTGTTAGAGGGGAGCTTTAATTTGAGCTAATTCTGCCCTGTCTGGAGTTTTGGTTATGTCATGAGTTATGGCACTGTTCATCCCCACTTTTCAAAGTGCCACCAAACTGTTTTTCAGCCTTTTCTATTTTTCATCTGGCTAGTCACAAACGGTTTTGTTTTGTTTTTTTTTTACACCACTTCCCAGGCTGGTTTGATTCCTTGGATCTTGGGGATATTACATCAGGGCACTGAATAGCAACTGTGTTCAGAGTAACCAAAATAAAAGTGACAGAGGCTGTTAATCAAGAGATGTCAGCTGGGGTCAGGAAGAGTTTCCAGCCATTTTTCATGAGCCAGGGATGAGGTTTGAATGGTGCTGCTAAACAAGATGAAATGTGCCTGTGGCCTCCTCCACCATTCCTGTGTGAAGATGTTGAAAAGCTGAGGCTTTTTTGCCTTAACTTTGTGAAGTGTGGCAGCCAAAGTCACCAACCAGAAGGTGCTGGACCCATTTTACCAGGGGTCCAAAAGCCACTTACTTTCAGTATCTGCCTGGACTTCCTTTCGGTACCTGAAATCCTGCTTGGAATTTTCAATGGATGTATTTTAGGTAGGATAAGAGCCTGGCTAGGGTTACACTTAAGATGGATTTAAAATGGTTATAAAATGGATGACTTGTCAGGGGGTCTCACACTTTTATAAGTTCTGCTCCATTTGCATATTGGAGTTAATTGTCCAATTCCAGCTTTAGCCTATCAAGTTCCAACCTTCTTGTTTTTCTCTCATTATTTCACTGTTGTTTGTGCTCTTGGGCTGAGATTTGGATCATTTGTCCTTGGTCCCCAGCTGGAGAAGGAATTGTTTTGTCTCCCTGCTCTGTGAAGAGAGCTCACCATCCCCTGATATGAAGCTCAGAACTAAAGCAGCACAGAATCTGAAAAATATAAAAGTTAAAAACTGAGGCATCAATGCTTCCTGCTGCCCTTTGGGGCCATTGGGCTGGGCCAGGGCAGCTCCCTGGATGTGAATTTGTTTCTCCAGGGCTCCCAAAGTGTTGCACATCTTGGAGCAGAGCACGTTCAGACCTCTCTCTCCTCCTCCAGTGTTTCCCTTGGCACCTCTGCTACTGATCACAGCCCTATCTTGTTTGACTGAATTGTTCCCTCTCTTCTTCCCTCAGTCTCCTCTCTCAGCCAAGTCATAAATCTGGGTTTGTAGCTGATGTTGTTCTCAGGGAAGCAAACAGGGAAAGTGCAGACAGGAGGTTATGACTTCCCTGAGGGGTGTGACTGAGTGGAAGAATTGGCCTATCAGGTGGAATAGATCCAGAGGAGTAGTCTGAAAAATGGGACTAGTGACCCAGTTTGGAAGGGAACCACCCCTGTTCTAAGTACTGTCTTCAGGGGAAAGCTTTTAATCTCTGCATTCCTCCCCTCTGAGATCTCATGCTGGTTTGGGGCTTTGAGTCATGTCAGTTGTTTCATCATTTGTATTGTTTGTTTCATTTGTTTTTCATCAGATATTTTTCCTTTACCAAGTTGTTCATGAGACTGAATTATAGAAAGTGATTTCCCAGGGGCTGTCCCACCTGAGCTCTAAGTGGCCTCACACACAGGTCAGAGAGCTCTCAGGAATCCCACAGGGCCAGCACAGAAGACTTTTGACAAGCAATACCATGAATTTCTGGTGGCCCTGTGGGTATGTTTGGGGTCAGGGATGCTCTTGGGCTCTGCTGTGCTGTTGGAGAGGAGCAGCCTGAGGGATCAGTGACTATTCCTGAGGGGAATGTGACCATTTCCACCCTGCCCTAGGGTTATGCTGCCCCACTCCTTGTGCTTTAACAAAGGCTGGCTAAGGGAGCTTTGGGAGGAATTAGGGCAGTTCAGTCACAGTAAGAGACTTTTAACAAACATTGGAAAAGCTTCCAGCATGACATGTTGGAAGATAATAATTCCACTCTGCATTTGACTTTTCATTGGCATGTGTCAATGTGCCATTATATTTCAGTAGTGGAGGATCTCTAGGCTGGGGAAGAATCTTTTTAGAATCACAGAATGGTTTGGGTTGAAAGGGACCCCAAAGGATATCTTGTTCCAATCTCCCCTCCATGTGCAGGGCACCTTCCACTAGCCCAGGCTGCTCAAATCCCCATCCAGCCTGGCCTTGAACACTTGCAGGGCTGGGATCTTGGTCACTCATGACAAGGGAGAATGGGAGAGCTTCTCCTCTTGCCCTGCCACAAAGTCCTTTGTCATTGCAAGTGGCAGTGCTGCCCTTCCCCACCTGGGCACAGCCTGCCTTCGTTTCTCCTCCTGTTAAATGAGGAATTCTCTTAGGGCAGCCCCTGGCCCCATCTCAGTCTAGCTGAGCAGCTCCTGAACACAGTGATGCCTCACCACTCTTATTGTTACAAAATGCCACAATAAATGCTGTTTTCTGCACGTTATGGATTCCTTCCAGCTGCTTGGCACAGACAAACTGCAGATCAGTGGAGCTGAGATGGTGTGCTGAGCCTGCAGTAAAGCCATGATTAGCACCATTTGGCTGTGTAGCCCTGTGCAGTATCTTCCTCCACAGGAATAAAATAGTTGGAGGAAGAGAATGGTTAGATCTGCTAAATGAATCCTTCAAAACCCTTGGGCTATTTAGGAAAAGGATCCTTTGACACTCCTTGCAGCTGTAGAAACATTTGTGTGCAGTTTAGGGGCTGTTCTGTCAGCAGCAGAGTGCTCAGAGTCCATGAAATAAAACCTGGCAGCACCTTTAAAGATGGTTTGGTGCTCAGGATCTCAGGGAACAGCCACTGCCAACACTGAGTTTGTGTCCCAAAGGAGCAGAGAGAGGAGCCCCAGACCTCTTTCCTGGGGAACAGGCCTGGGGTCTCCACTCTCTGGATCTGGTGGGCATGAGCTAAAGAATTCTGTCCTGCAGCCTGGAGAGGAATTTGAGAGATTGTATGGACAGACTGGATTTACCACAGACATAAACAATGCTCTCCTTTTGCTCCAGTTGCACTGAATGATGTCTTTGTCCCTTTTCCTTCAAATTAATGTAGATGATGACTCTTTGTCCTCAAGCAGAGAGCTGGGCTCTGGTGTGGCTGCAGGGATTCCTTCCTTTGCCCCTCCCCAGCAGGTGACAGGATCATACCTGTAACCACCCTGCAAGCCCTGCTTCCCCAAAACTCTACAGCCTCAGGAGGGTTGGAGATGGGAATTTATGTGTCAGCAGCTGTGAGACTGAAGGAGTCTCTGGGTGCATGCAAAGAGCAATCAATGCAAATTCAGAAATCCAAGCTGGCAAACTGCTCAGTAGTCACAGATCAAACTCGTCACTGGAGGGTTGTTTATTAGCTATAGCATTTTGATAATGATTATCATCCTACATTAAAGCCTTGGCTTAATCCCAGTTTTCCTCCCCACAAATTAGGAGCAGTTGCATTAAGGGCTGGTCTAGTGGGAAATATCAGAAAGGGGGTGATGTCCAACAAAGCACAGTGCTGAGGAGATCCAGCAAGTACCGTGCACTGGCAAGGAGCACCAAACCTCACCAGCGGCCATGCAAGACACCAGCAGCTCATCTTACCCTGATTTCAAGGAGGAAAAGGCTTTTCTGATACAAACAAATGGTTTCCAAAGTGTTGATCCCAAGTGGTTTTGGACATTGTGGAAAGGAGAAGGCAGAGCTGCCTGGTGCTTGATCTGTGACAGCTTCTGGGGGTGGTTCTCTGGCCAGAAGTATTTGGGTATTCATTGCCCTTCATGTTTACATAAGAGGTTCCCACTGCTGAAGCTACAACCAACACTATGGGTGAGGCTGGAACTAAGCCAGAGTGCAAATTTGCCCCATATTTGGTAAATTTCTTGACTTCTGATATGTTTGCAAAGCCACGGAAGCAATTACTTTGGCCAAAAATTTATATGATGAGTTTCTCCCCAGTTGCAGTGAATTACCCAGGAGCAGTTTAAAGTTTGATGACACACATATATAATTTAAAGTAGTTCTGACACTTGCATATAATTTAAAGACATTCACAAAATAACTTCTGGTTTGTAAATTGGAGCAACCAGTGCAGGAGCACATATGGAAAAGCTGAGCTTGGATCCCTGCTGATTAGTGCTGGCACTGCAGGCACAGCCTGCTTTGTGCAGTTTGGAGAGTCACCAGTTCAAACTTTTCACAGGAAGAGTTTTCTAGAGCAGCTTTAAAGTGAATGTCAAAAGATCATTAGTTGATATGCAAATAAAGAAATTATCTTTCACAGAAAGGACTTTTCCTTCCCACTGAGCAATTGAAACTTGTTTTGCCATTTAAAACAATCTCATCTCCAAGCCCTGCTTGTGTTACTTGGCAAGTGCTGCCCAAATCTGATAACCTTGGCAGTGTGTGGCTTTGAGATTCTCTGTTTTGAAAGATGAAATTTGCAGAGCTGCTGTTGAAATCCCAGCTGAAGGAAGTCACAGTCTCATCACTGCACTGCCCACTAAAACATCTCAATGAGAGCAGGAAAACAGCTGGCAGAGTGAGAGGAAGCCTGGATCCTCCTGGCCTGCAAAGCAGCTTTGCAAATAGGGATTTGGAATGGGGTTAGTGGGAACTGGGGACTTGGATGATCTTTGGATGTGCCTGGGCAACACTTTCATGGCAACTGTGGCCCAGCTGGCAGGGCCACACGTGTGATGTGGTGGCCACAAGGGCTGCAGGGAGCTACAGCTGGAGCTGGTGGACCAGACCAGAGCCTGTTTTTTCAGCAGCCTCAGCTAAGAATGGCTTTCACTGCTCCTTCTGCAGCACTGGGTCCTTTGGGAGCAGAGGAAAGCAGGACTGTGTCATGCTGTGGGTGTCTCTGAGCAGTTGTCTCTGGACTTGCCTGTGGCTCTCTTGTCCTTCCCAGGCACAGGGTATCAGCAGAGAGCTGAGAGGAGATTCCCCCCTCCTAATCCAGCCCTGGAAAGCCAGATAGGCAGTCAGTGGGGCAGCTGGGACACCTGAGCCTCTGAAGAGAGGCTTTTCCTCCTCTCCCTGCATCTCTGACTCAGGGCTGGGGGACTCACACTGAGGGAGACTGCACTCCAGTTAAGGGGGCTGAAAAATTGCTAGAGATAATGTGGTCTAACACTCCTTGGAGCCACCAGCCAGCACTGAGGCCACTGTCCCTGTTCCTGCTGTCGCCAGTAAAAACTCTTAGGGTGACCAAGCCATGTGTGCTGATGAGCATGTACTGGCTCATTTATTCTCAATTTCTTTACAGACCAGGCAAAAGCTTAAGCCCCCAGGTTTGATTTTGAACTCAGCCCAGGTGAAGGCCAAAGGCTTCCCTGTGCACAGCAGTGGTTCTGTTGAAGCAGACTTGGGCACTGGCCTGTGGTTTGCTCTCTGGTTTGGTTCCTTGGGAGGGTTCTGCAGCTCCATCACGAAAACCAGCTCTGGAGTCCCCAGTTCTCTGGTGTCACTAACATGTATTATGAAAAATCTTAAAGATTTTTTCCTCTTGAGTTGCTGAGAGGCCTCAGGAACAAAGTGTAAACAATTCTTATCTGCTGCTGTGGTATGCAGCAGGTGGATCTGGGATTGGTCTCATCTGGTTGTTTCTAAATAATGGCCAATCCCAGCCCAGCTGTCCAGACTGTCTCAGTCACAGACAAACCTTTGTTATTGATTCCTTTTCTATTCTTAGCTCAGCCTTCTGATGAAATCCTTTCTTCTGTTCTTTTAGTATAGTTTTAACATAATATATGTCATGAAATAATAAACCAAGCCTTCAAACATAGAGTCAACTTTCTTGTCTCTTCCCTCATCCTGGGACCCCTGTGAACAATGTCACACTCTGGTGCAAGAGTTCATGGTGCTGGAGAACCTTCTCTTGGGGGAGTGTGGGTCTGCCTTGGGAGAGACTTCCCTACAATTCCCTACAATTTGTACATGTCCAAGACCTTGTATCAGTCCAAAACCTGGTAGGAGAAACTATTGGTAAAGAAATTCTTCAAGCACCCTCTGCTTATGCTGCTCTTGCCTGCTGCATCCCAGTGCTCCAAGTCAGCATCAGTGGAAATTCCAGCTCTGTTGTGTCTGCCTGCCACTGCTGCATGGCCATTTATCTCCACACAGCTGCTGCTGAGGTTTAAGAACTTTGTTGAGTCCCCCAGTCTCTGATGATGTCAAGGATTTTTGTGCAGTTTGTAAAATTGCCCATTCATATAAATGTGTCTGAATAGTTTCCATGGGAACACCTGCTCCACGCAGGGAAATGTGATTTGCTTTATGAATAAATATGGAATCTTGCTACCTTGGAGAGCCTGGGCTAGGAAGGGAATGGCTGCTGGCTAAGAAACAGTGCATGAGAGGCCAGCACAAGCCCTGGGTCAGCACAGCCAGCAGCAAGACCAAAGCTTGGGGTGAAGTCTCAGAAATTAGCTCAGGCTGAACCCTCAGGTGTAGCTTGGAGCAGGATTCCTGGTGCTGTGAGAGGATTTTGACTTTTAATTTACTAACAGAGTCACCAAGATGTCACAGTGCTACCTGGGGTGGGTCCTTGTGAGCAGCTTGGATTCCTTGGGGAGAGCACCAAGGTCTGAGCTGGAGGTTTTCCAGTTCTGTGGTGTTTCATAAAACCAGCCTGTGACTCGAGGGAGCTGTGCTTTTGCAGCAGCCCTGGAGACTGAGGGGAAAAAGGGCTGGATGTCCTTTTAGCAGGGAGGGAGGCAAGTGAGGAGCTTCCCCTGAAGCTGGCAATGAAGCAACTTTTAAATTATTTTGCTTCAGCTTTATTTTGGAGAGAGTAAAACAAAGAAGTGAGTTCTTCAGGAAGGTTTTGTTGTTTTCTTTAGAGGATAAAGAAGCCCTCTCCTCAACCCTCCTGTAGGAGGGTACAGGAGCACTTAAATTCAAGTATCTTCATCTATATGCCAACCAGGCAGGCTGTTCAGCTGGCCCCCTTTGCAGCCAGCAGCATCTGTGACCTGGGATAGGTACAAATACTTGTCACAATGACAAGCTGAGAGCTTAATTTTGTCAATTCATTTCTGTTTGCAAGTGTTCAGCCATAACCTGAATGAATCACAAAGCAGCCAATAAAGGATGGGATCAGCCTTGAGGTTTCGCTTGTTTATTTGTGTTTTTTCCTTGGTTTTGTTATTCTGAATATTAGTACATCCCAGAGACTTTTGTCACTTCAGACTGGCAGTTCAGAGTTGTGCCTGTGGAGATCTCTGCAGCACAAGTTCAATATACAGCATAGCTGTGATCTTTAGAGTCTCTTTGGGATTAGTGGAATTAGAAAGCTGGAGATATGAAGTAAAAGGCAGCTGTAAATGTACAGGACCAGCTCCATTCCTGCTGTATCCCTTCAGGGCAGGACTGCAGCAGCCTCTGAGAGTTGGTCATGGGGTAAGGGACCTTTATTTTCTGGTCACTTTTGAGGGCTTTGTCTTCTTTATATTTTCCTTGCCCTCTGACAATCTCATGTTTTCTCCATTTTCATCTTGCTCTTTTTCTCTCTCATCTCAGTGTCGTGCTTGTGCTGTAGCTCTGTCTCAGCCTCTGCTTGCCCTGCTATTTGTCATGCTGATTCCACAGTGCTTGGCACCTTCTGAGAGAAGTCAGCTAATCCTACTCCCAGTCCTCAGCCAGAACCTATGAGGAGTGATATTTCTCAGACTTTACTGATTCCAGAGAGTATTAAACTTGGAGATAAGGACTGAAAGCAGAGCTGAGGAATAGAGCACATGACAGTTGGAGCAGGTTTGTTGGATGTGTTGCACACAGCATCCACGTTAAAGCAGGATTAATGATTGCACACTGCCTGCTGCTCTCAGTGAAGCCTGCATTTCCAAAGGGAATGAGCAGGAGGGATGTGCACAGGAGCACACCGAGGTAGGTCTGAACAGCAGAGGCCAGCAGAGGGATCCCTGGACTGCTGCTTTTCCTCCTTCCTGCTTTGCTGAGAAATTCCAGGTATGACAGAAGTAAAAATACAAAGTGATGGGGCAGCATCTGGCGTCTGCTGGTGCCTGCGGGCTGTGGGCAGCAGTCTGTGTCTGATCCCTGTCCGCCCTCAGCCCCACCCTCCGTGCTCAGGGAGTCCGTGCCTGCAGGCAGGGCTGGATGGATTTACCAGGAGCAGGGGAAGGCTCCTGAAGGCAGTGTCTGAATCCCTGGTGTGGTGCCCACATGCCACGGATGCTGTGTGAGCACGGAGAGCGAGGAGCGTTTCACAACAATGGAGTTTTGTTTTCCATCCCTTCTCCACCCAGAAGAATGACAGTAACACGAGTCCCTCTGAGTGCCAGCAGAGCCCTCTTATGTGCTCGTGGGCTGGGTACCAAGTTCCTGCTCTGGAGCTGTGCAAGGGCTGGAATTAGAGGCTGAAGGCACGGACTGTTCCTCAGCTCTGTCTGCATCCCAATTTCCCCAAAGGTCAGCGCTGAGATGCCAGCCCAGTTCCCTTTCTCTCAGCTGCAGTCACCGCTGATGGCTCGGGGTGAAGCTCTCTTCCTGGAAGGTTGAGTCACTGGTGTTCTTTGAAGCTGAGTCCTGCTGCTCTCCTTTGAATTATCTTCCAGACAAGAACATCCTCCTGCTCCTTTCCCTTCTGTGCTTGCAGAATGACCACGCTGTGCCCTGCTGGGGTGACACTGGTGACACGCACGTGGCCTGTGTGTCCCACTCAGGTGGTGGCTTTCCTGTTGGGTGTGCTGCAGTTTTACACTCACAAGGACAAAGGTTTGGCTTTGGGATGAGGGGTGCCCTGAGGAGCAGCTCGAGGCCCCTCTCTGGTGTTTATCCCAAGGTGTGAGGATGTCCCCAAGTCCTGACCACCACACCACCTCTCTTCTCTGCTGTCCTTGCCTGAAGAGCTGGTTCTCAGCCCAGAGATGCTGAATTCCTAATCCCACCATGCTAATTTTCACCATTTTCTCCCTCTGCCTTTTTTTTTTTTTTACTGTGGCTCCTCCTGACACCCCTTGTCCCCATGAGGAGAGGTCTGGCCAGCTGCTGAAGGCACCTTCTGCTTGGTGCAGCCTTCTGTTTGTACTCTTTATCTTTGAGATGTTGACAGCTCTGAATATTTTACACTGCTCTCCACCCTTTCTAAGACATCCATATCAGAGGGAGTTTCATAAAATGGCTCCACAAATCCTGATCTCTAACAACCAAATGCTGCTTTCCTTTTGTGGTGGCGTGACCTCGTCAGGAATGGGCTGCAAACCCCCAAAATTTCTCTTGAAAAGCCATCATCACCCAGCCTGTCTCACCCTGACATCCTGAAGACCACAGGCTGCTTAACATTTGATGCATTTTGGCACCCTGACTGGTTTGTGGCCATATTTTTTTGGTGTGTTATTTAAGATGTGTTTTGGCAATGTGACTGCTTGGTGGCTGCTTCTTTGTGTGTTTTTTGAACTTGGGTATGAAAATGTCTGTGATCTATTACCAGCCAAGGCCAGAGACAGACCAACAGCATGATTTATTGTCTCCTAGAACTAGAAAACAGCTTCTGTCTTTGTACAGGCTTATCTCCCATCCAGTATCTTAAATTTTTCCACCTAATAACAATTTAATAGATCTTTGAGAGCATCTTTTATCTTAAAACTTATGGGGTTTAAGCCCTGGAGAATAGTTTAAAGTAAAAGTTGCACAGCTCTAAAACAACCAGGTCTGTGTTATTCAGAAGAGGGGATTTTTAATGTTAGAGAACATTTTCAGGTTTCTCTGTGATAGGAGCACTTGCAGAGAATTGAAGTATTTTTAAATTCATTTATATAAGGTAAAAAGATAATCTGAGCCATCACTATATTTAAAGTCTTGTAGGACCAACTAAAGTGTGTGTAGGTACAGCCAATAAATGATTTGACACAGGTTTTTGCCACAGCTTTGGAGTACCAAAGTTTTGCTGTTCCATTTTATTTCTGCAGCTCACAGAGGCTCTGAGTCACTTTATCAATGACTCTTGCAGCAATCTGCTCTTGGCAGGGTGAAAAAAATATAATGCCCCAGTGGAATTTTGTGGCTGTTTTTGACCCTGAGGCCAAATCTTTGCCAAGTCTTTGCAGGCAAATTCTTTTGTGCTTGCTGAACAAGGAAGGCAAAGGTGGTGGGCAGGGCTGGAGCCCTGAGAAGGGTGATTTACAGTGGGCAGGATGTGCCCTGACACCACATTTTGGGGCAATTTGCCTTATTTTGCCCTGGCCTGCTGAAGTGCTTTCCTGACTATAGGAATGTTTCTGTTGAGCAATGCAGAGCTGCTGCTGGGATGAATAATTCATGGGAAATCAGGCGTGGAAAAAACTTGCAACATTCAATCAGATATTTATTTTTTTTTCCCTTTTAAAATTCAGGCTATTGCTGACCTAATTTATCTCGAGGATGAGTTTAGCTGATCTGGACAGACAGGGATGAATTTAACATTAGAAGTGGCGGGGAATGATGTGATAATGAAATATTGAACCCTTTTGCCACTCAGTGCTCTTCCCCTCCCATCCTGTGCTGGCTGCTCCTGCTGCCATCTGGCATCTGGATGAACATCTGGCTTGGTACCTGGAGTGTGGAGCAGAGCTCAGGGATTTGGGAAGAAAACACCACAAAGGTTTGCTCTGGGAACACAGGCAGAGACCTCTGTACCTGGTTATTCCCAGGTGCTCTGGCTCTGGACACATCCTCAGTGTTGTTGGGAGCTACTGCAGCTTCATTTGGGGAAATATTTCTGCTGGTTTCATTGTTCTTTTTGCTGTCACTCCTGTTTTCTGGTGTTTGGATTTGTTTTCTTCCACTGGTAGACTGGAATATGCAAAGCAGGGCCTGATTTCAGAGTGGGAGGAGGGCCCTGAGGAATGAGCATCGAGTCAGAGACAGCCAAAACAACCTGTGGTGTAGGATGACAAAGCCCATCCTGAGACAGCAAGGCAGCCTCGCTTCTCCTGATTATTTTCCTTTCTGTGAGATTAACAGCTTCAGTACCACAGTAATATTTTCTTTAACTCCTCACAGTAATATTTTCTTTAACTCCTCAATTCCTTCTGAATAAAACATTTCCCCTTTGTGAGGCATAAAAGAAGACAGTATGTATGACTCAAGGAGCTGCTGGACCTTTTCATACTCCATAAGACCATGGAAACATCAGCAAAAGCCAGCAGAGAGCTCAGCAATACCCGGAGCAATATCACACTACCTTCTTTGTGGTGGGGTGTTGGCCTGGCAGCTTTGAAAATGGACATGCAATTTTGAATCAATTAGAAGAAGCAGCATTGCTTTAAAATCTCCCTTTTTTTTTTTTTTTTTTTTTTTCTGTACAGTTGGAACAAGGGTTGAGATACAATCCCCTGCAGCTGGAGGTGTGATGTTTGCTGAGCATGCTGGTGATTTTTGATCTCAAATGTCAGTGCTGTTACTGATTGAGTGCATTGGTTCTCTACATGACTTTCAGCCAGTATTGACCCTGCTGCTGTGTGTCCTTACCTTGTGATTTAGCTGGAGGCACCGTGTGATTCTTGCCTGCTGCAGAGTTCTGCTCTGCCATATCCTCCTGTGATCACCCAGGAGTCAGTGCTGGATGTGGGAACAGCTTCATCCCCTCCAGGAGAGGGGATTTGTGTGTGTCCTGCAGGTCACACACATCCCCCTCCAGCTTTACAGACAGCCAGAGCTTGCTCAGGCTGGCACTGGTGTTTTTGCAGCCCCAGCTGCTGTAGCCTGAGCTGCACTTCCCATTATCCTTGTGCTTCCCATTGTCCTGAGATGGTGCTCAGCACCTCAGCAATTCTGCCTTGGCTCATTAGATATTCTTAAATATGAGATGAGGTTCACAGGAGAACAAGCTCAGACTTTAGTTACCGAGATTAAAGCATGAAGAACTTGATGCTTTTGCTGTAAACCTGGAAACAAGTAATTATAAGAACAATCAGTCCTAGGTAATTGGGGGTTTTAGTGGTTTTGCTCTGTCCTCTTCAATTCAAGGCCTTCTGAGTTGTGCTGTGGGCTGGAGTGGTTTTCTCATGCTGCTTACCCTTGGCACAGAGCCTGGGAGCTGAGGCATTTTATTCTTCAGTGCTGTGTCTGGAGTTGAGAATGGAGTTCACATCTCCTGCCTGTAATTGTCTTTTAAATTGCTTCTGCCCTGATTTGACTGAGATGGCTTAATAGATATTCCTGAGCCTTTGATAGAGTAACAGTTGTTTTTTGCACCATACAGCAGGAAAGAAGAAGAGGTTAATTATAACTGCTTTCTGTGAAGCTTGGGAAGAGCAAGGCATTAATTACCAAAGCTCTGTGGAGACAGCCCAGATCACCTCCTGGTTCATTATCAGCACAGTTAATAAGGTGCCTTATCTGGATATGTCTGTGTGTGCAAACACTCATCCCAGAGCCTCTGCTGTGATCTTGGGTGCTGCTAACTCCCTAATCCAGCAAGAATTGCCCTAAAATCTGAGATGGTGTGTGCTGAAGGGTTTGGCTGGGGATGGCTGCTGGGGCTGTGTCAGGGGAGGCCAGCAGAGATGGCCTGGGAATCCTTTTTTATCCCCCAAAAGCTGAGAGAATCCAGTGGGTGAGGGGAGTAGGGATAGCAGGAAGGATGGTGAGCAGCAGGAACAGGGTGTCCATCCCTGCTGAGCTTGGGGACAGGGCTGCCTGAGCTCTGTGTGTCACCCCTGCTCCTGCCTGGAAGTATGATCCCACATGAAGTTATTTTTACAGTGGGAACAGTGCACAAAGGGTCACAGGACATTACACCCAGCCTTGCTGAGCCAATTTTGGTCCAATGATCACAGTCATTGGCCTCCTCCCAAAATCATGGTGATCATCACACAGGAATCCCTCACCCCAGGCTAAGCTCAGCAGACCTTTCTTCCAAGGACAAGAGAAGTTTAGTGCCAGGTGAAACCTCAGTTCTTGGTACCCACTGCCCCCTGAGGGTGCTTCCCAAGCCTGCTGTGGCATCTGGGGGCTGTGGAGGCCCAGAGGTTCACAGAATTCCCAGAATCACTGGGTTGGAAGAGACCTTCAAGACCATTGAGTCCAGCCCAGCCCCAACCCCTCAACTCAGCCCTGGCCCCAGTGCCACATCCAGGCTTTGTTAAACACCCCCAGGGATGGGGACTCCACACCTCCCTGGGCAGCCATTCCAGAACTTGATCACCTTTCTGGAAAACACTTTTTTCCTTATATCCAGGTTCTGACTGTCTGGCTTAGCCAGGCCCTGCCTGCAGAGCAGAGTGTCAGGAGCTGCCACCCAGCAGGGTGAGGAATGGGGGAGTCCCAGGCTGTCCAGGACAGGGACCCTGCTCAGGGCCATGAGGAGTTACACCCCAGGTGATGCTGTGTGTCCTCTGTGGTGTGGTCATGGTGAGATTGAGAGTGGTGGGACTGCTCAGGGGGAACTCTTGAGCCTCCTCACCCGTTTAATGAATTTGTTTGAGAATCCTTTTCTGGTTAGAAACCAGAGCTAGCAGTAGAGATAAAATTTGGCTCATATCTCTCAGCCCCTCAGAGTAGGAGGAAGACAAATAGGTGTGAGAAAATGCCTTGAGCTTTCATTTACAGTGACTTTGATTGTTCCATTGAGCTGACATCCCACTCTGATGCATTTCCACTCCTGCACATTTGAGTCACGTTATGGCAGTTAATCAAAACTACCTCTACTACTGATGCTGCTCCCCTGAACTGGCTGATAAAATCTCTGAGAGGCCCTAAGGCTGCTTCCTTTACAGCCCAAATTTACTGAGCTCAGTTTCCATCACCTGTGCTGCTGTCCTGCTTTATTTTCCTGCTCTTTCCTGCTCAGTGCAAAGCAGCTCCCGAGTGAAGTGCACCCCAAATGGTGGGAATTTATCAATGACAAGCATAGCTGGATTCTTGGTGTGGAGCCACAGCATCCCAAAGCCTTCTGAAACCAACCTGGCTTTTACTGATGCTGCTCTAATCCCATCTCTGCTCCCACAGCCTCCTCCCAGCCCCTCTCCCTTGGCAGTCCTCACCTGGGGGCTGGGAACCAATGGAGTCTGGGGAGAAAAAACTGAGTACATGCTCAAAAGCACCATCAGGTTTTGTAATTCCTCCTTCTCCTGGAGGAGGTCTGGGGACACATTCAGGATATTTCTTCCACAGTGTGCAGCTGAGCACCTCTGCTCTGTGGAAGAGCTCCAGTCTGTCCACAGTTTAGGATGAGACTTCATATTTTATTCAAGTGTTACAAGCCAGGCTTGTTTGTGTGCTTTGGGGTTTTATTTCAATGAGGGATATTAAAAGTTAATTTCAACAGCATCCTGGGAGTGGTAGTTGATGTTTTGGAGGCAGATAAGGCACTGCAGAGTAGTTTTTTAAAAAGCTTTTGCCACCAGAGCCCTGTGAATTGAACAAATTCCTGTATGATCTGCCCTAGAAATCTATTTTGTTTTATACCTTCTTATCTTTGTTATATATCTACACATAGATCAGTGCAATTCTTTAGAGAGAGGAGATTTATCTCAGCTTCTATTGCAGTTTTCCTAAAAAAGCTGTGAGCAGCTCCTGTGCTCTTCTGGCCAGTCATAAACTTTCCAGCTGAAATCCATCTTTGGTCACATCATTAAAGTCCCTTTTAGTGGGTTACAACCTCCAGCTCAGCTGGAGGCAATTATTATCTGATATGTACCCTGAGTAGGACATAATTATGCTTGTCACTAAGTGGCACTGTGTAAATTAGTCTTTAATTGCTGCACATCAAATGAGCAGCTACCCAGCCATTTTTCTGTGAGATAAAGAGTTCCAGCATTGGCTTCATCACTCTGCCTTCTGCCTTCACCCAGCTTCTCATTTTTCCTCTTTGGTGCCTAAGATGCAATTTCATGTGATGAGACCTTCTTAACATATTTGGCTTTTGCCCTGTAAACCCTCTTTGGTCTTAGATATGGTGGTAGAGAGTTTAACATGAAAAACACAGGAGTAATGGAGAAGATTCAAATCCTTCAAGTCCTGCTGTTAAGACATAATTATTTCACATCATCTGGGGCCAAAAACCCTTTTCTGGCTGCTATGTTGATAAAATGGGAGCCATCACAGGGCCTGAGGAATGCAACCCTTTATCATGATTTAGCTGGGTTGTGCTTTGGGGGTTTTTGCTTTAATATGGGGTGGATCACTCTTGTCTGAACCTCATTAATGTGTGTGAACTTTAGCCCTCTTGATAAGTTAGGAGTTAATAGAGGGGAGGAAAAGCCTGACTGCTGCAGTGCAAAGCTGTTTATCTTATCTGGCAACATCTGGACCTTGGACCAGACTGCTCTGCTCGGCTGCATTCCCAAGCCCTGGCTGTGTTTGGGATGGATGGACACGTATCCTGCTGGTTCCTGCTGCAGGGGCTGGGGCAGGCACACTCATGGTCCATGCACTGCCTGCCCTCAGCTGCTGGGAGCCTCCCCCAAACCACTCTGAGTGGCACTTCTGAGCATTTCTCACCCAAAAAACTCCTTGCTTACTCTTGTCTCGGTTTGGAAACCCAGGTCTCTGCTAAGGAAGGCAGGAACCTCCCCTGAAATGGAAAATGCAAACCCCCTCCCTCCAAATTGCTATATATTTGAAATTAAGGGGCTCTCAGGCAAAAATATGGGAGCAGGAATAACAGTTCTTTATTAGGGAAGAAAATAAAAAGATAAAATAAACAATGCAGTGAACCAAACCAGCCCTGGCAGAGGCAGAGCACAGCCTGACACCCTGTGGGTCAGGGGGCTGGCAGCAGTGCCACTGGAATTGTGGCTCAGCCCTCCTGCAGTGCCAGGGCTGGTTCTGCTGGAGCAGGGATCCTGGAGCAGGGTGCACTCTGCCTCTGGAGATCCAGGGGAAGAGGCAGCTGCTGCTCCTCTGGGAATCCAGTGGAGAAGCCGTGCTGGTGTTCCAGAATCTCAGATTCTATCCAGGTAGGAATGCTTGGCTCCTCCCTCTGGGCTCCCATCTCCCAGTGGGATGCTGCAGTTCTTATCAGCCATGCAGGGACATTCCATGGCCTGTTATCAGCAGGTGTCCCCTGAGGGAGGAGTGGGTGTGGAAGAGATAAGGAAAACTGCCCCTGGACAGAAGACAGCTGGCACACAGATGGCAAACAGAATACAGCTTGCCTTGGCATTAGAATACAATTTGCTAGAGACAGCTCTCCATAGCAATGCTGGCAGATCAAGGAGCCATTTCAAGAGGCTCAGTTCTATGGTTTTGGGGCAAAACCCAGATGTGGATGGGAAACCTGAGGAGACTGGAATTGCTGGAGGACTTGTTTAGTCCATGTGCTGGTTTTGGCTGTCTGCAGTATAAAATGTGGCTTCTACTCTCCTGTCTCTTGTGGCACAAAGCAAACAGTGCTGGTTAGTAGGGTAGATGGCTGCTGGAGCCAGGTGTTTGCTTTTCTGTGCTTCTGTCCCTCTTGCTGACACCAGACACCCCTTGGCAGAGAGGCCTGGAGGAGCAGCCAGGGCACGCAGCCAGCCCGGCCTGGGTTTGCATTCCAGGCTGTAATTTCTAAAGCAGCTTATGCTGTGAAGTGTGGACAGACTGTTCAGAATAACAGGAGGAACGTTTTCAGGCAGAGAAAACCTCAGCACTGTGCTGACGTGAAGCCTTTCCTGTCCCCTGCCTCAGTGAGCAGGGTCCATGGCCAGAGTGAGCCTTCCTGTCCTGGGAAGGGGCTGCTGCCCTGGCCAGGAGCTCAGGCACTAAATTCAAAGTTATTCCTCCAAAGATTTCTACCAATATGTTATCATCAACATATAAGTGCAACCAAAAGCCAACTTTCCAAATTCCTTGCAGCCTGCGAGCCTCCCACCACAAGGTTTTGGGTTGGGTCCTTTATGGCTTCAGAAATTCTGTCTGAGGAAATGCTGCAGCAGGAAGACACCAAAAAGCCTTTTTTAGTTTGTTCTTCTTCACCGTCTTTATCCTGTCCTTGTCTTTGGCACAAGATTTTCCCAGGATATTTATGCCAGGTCGGGGCATGGGTTCTGGGCAGCAGGAGCATCAGCCTTGAGCTGAGCCAGAATTCCAGCTGGGACTGACTTAGCACAGGACAGTATGAAAAAATAGACCTGGGTTTCTCTTGATCTTCTTTGTCACACGTGGGAGCTAATCTGAGGGGCTAGAAACTAAACTGTACATATTTATTAAAGTAAGGCCATGTTTTCTAGCAATTCAGGGATTTCAGGAAAAATAGTGTTTAAAGAAATATCACTTTACATCTGAGACTTCATAGAAAACTGTTGGAGCTGATGGCGCAACGTCCTGTTGTAAGCTTGATAGGGCAATGACAAATCTGGTTTTAAAAGTCCTTGATTTCCATCTCTGTGGAGTCATTATTTCTGCCTTGTATGTACACTGAAAAACATAGATGGGCTTGGACATTTATTTTTCATATATTTGGTTCATTGAAATCTCAGCCAGGGTGCTATTTAAGTGATGAATTCACTGTTATACAACACTGGGGAAATTCAGGGCTGAGGCAAAGACTCTTGTGGTTCAGAGCTATAGGTGTTTACTCTAGACACTCTACCCCTAAATGAGACCTCAACACTCTGACTTTAGCACATTCCAGCCCTGAAAATCATCACAGGCTGACCACACAAATGTGCACTGCCAGTGAGGAGTCCTGGTGATGCTTCAGGTTTTGGCTTTTCTATTTTTCACATTCTGTGCTGCTTTAGTGAGTGGGTCTGGGTTCCCATCAGGGGATGGTGAGCTCTGTGCACAGAGCAGGGAGACAAAACAATTCCTGCTCCAGCTGGGCACCAAGGACAAATGATCCCAATCTCAGCCCAGGAGCACAAACCCCGTGGGCTGGAGAGAGAAAAACAAGGGTGGGACTGGATGGGCTAAAGCTGGGCTGGGACAATGAACTGCAAGGGGGGAATGGAGCAGAGCTGATCCCAGGGAGAGACCCCGTGCCCGGCCGGGCATTTTGGGGCCATTTTGGGTCATCTTGGGTGCAGCCCTGGCTGGGCTCTGGTGCTGCCCAAGGTGGATCCATGGAGGAGATCCTTGGAATAAATCCCTGCTTTATTCTTTAGCTCTGTCCAGCCTCTGCTCTGGGTCAGCCCATGCAAGGCACCCCTGGCACACCCAGTGCCTTTGATAATGAGCTGCTTCTCTCTGCCCCATGGAAATAAATCAAAATGTGGCTTCTGTCTCCTCCAAGGGAGGGATTTCTGTGTTCCATCCTGACCCAACACTTTATTTACCCCGTGGGTGTTGATCCTACAACCTCCATCCAAAGACAATCCCCATCCATTTCTTTTTTTGCCTCCTGTGTGCCGAGATCCCCAGGATACAGAGAAACTTCTGGAACTGTAACAGACATAAATCTCTGTAATTACAGACACCAATTTTCTCAGACTTCCCTTTGAGAGGTTTCTCACTGTCATCTGTGATGAATAAATCTGTGAGCTCCCTCAGCCTGGTGCCTTTCAAAACCTGCCATGCTCTCCCTTCAGGCTGCTGCCAGGGACTTACTGGTGGGTCAACATTTATTAAACACAGACCTGCATAGCCTACAGCTGGCCAAGTTTGTCCTTAAGGCCTGCCTGGGAGTCTGGCAGGGCTTTTGGTGGCTGGTTGCATAAGCTAGGTTTTATTCAAGGTAAATTTAGTTTTCCCCAAAGAATACTGATGATTTCCTTTCATTCAGGCTTCCTAAATTGGACAGGCAGTGTAATTTCTGTGGGATGGCTGCCACAGGGGCTGGGTGATGGGGTTTTTTTTGGTAAATATTTGTCAAATTCAATGTTGCACTTGCTTCTGCTGGGTTTTGTACCCTTGTTTGTGGTGAAATCCTCAAATACCTGAGCTAATGCATTTGCTGTCAGGAATGCCTTTGGGAAAAGTACCTGTGAGTGATTTGCAGGAAGCAAATGGATCAATTTGCAAGTGTGAAAATTTTCATCAGAAACCTAGGTCTGTGAGTCTGTTGAAATCTCATCTGACTCTGGTGTCCAATCCAAACTGAGTGGCAAAAATCAGAGAATTGTCTGCAGAAATACCTGCTGGAAATGAACCCAGCAAATGATAATGGGTTCTTTTTAAATCATGAGAGGCAAAGAAGGAAAATACAAGAAATTATTGCCTTTGCTTCACTCTGAGACATGGCTCTGGGCACCCTGCACTTGCTGATTAGTTATGTGGGCATCAAGGGAGTGTAAAGCCTCTCTCTGCAAAGAGATGCAAAGAAGCCATGTCACAGGATGCACAACTGGGCTCAGGAGCCAGTCAATGGCATCATGACAGGCACTTTCATGGTCTGTTTTATTGTGGCAAATGAGGACCATCTCCACTGCATGAATCCCTGGAACCTGTCACTTGTAATACACTGTTAATGCATCAGCTGCCCAGAGCATGAAGGTGATTGCTGTGCCTGCAGACTGTTCCATATTTGCCCTTTTCTTCTTCCCCAAACTCATTAACTGAGGGACAAAAAGTGATGTGGGGCAAATACATTATGCTGGTAGTTTAATGGGATTTTTGCTTCTGTTCCATAGTGCAGAATGACTGATTTAGAGAAGGAAAGAAGGATTAGACTGATTTAGAGAAGGCCATGAGAGGGAAAAGTGTACCTGTGGCTTTAGTGCTTCGCATAAAGTACAATTCATTTTATCTATCCAAGGGAAGTAAATCCCACAGACAGGCTGCTAAGATTATAGTGAGAAACACAGCTGCTGATTTCTCTTTATGTTTGGATTACCTCCAGAGTTACTCATTCCTATGAAACTGTTTGATCCATTTCAGCTGGGACCAGCAGAGGAAAAGCTGATCTTTAATAAATAAATAGCTGGATAATAAATAAATATTAGTAAATAAGTACTGGATAAAAGAATGTAGATGCTCCTGGCTGTATTTATGTACTGTAGAGTGAGGAAGGGTGTGTGTGCTTTCCAAGTCCTTCACATACCTGGAGGGAATGACTTTGGAATGCCCAAATGTCTGGGTTTGGCTGGGGCAGCCTCAGAATATGGATATTATGTATGGATATTCAGTACACTCTCATTCATGGTTTTGGTTTTGGCCACAGGATTTTCCCTGTTCCCCCTTCAGATTGATGACTTCAGCAATTTACCTATCCCAAACCTGTGGCACCAGACTGAGACCAGTGGCACATGCTTTGAGGAAACCTGGTGTGAGGTGTGTGCCTGTTGAATATCCCAGCACAGGTCACAGGCAGAATGTGCAGAGCTTTTGCTCCAGGTTTCATTTGCTCCATTTGCAGGCTGTGATTCAGATGCCTTTTGCCTGCTGCCAGCACAGGTTGAGTTTTACCTGCTGAGAATAACAAGGCTTAGGCACTGGTGAAGCTGAGGAGTAGCAGGAGCAGGAGTGCTCTTATCCTGCAGGATACTCTCTCCCAGCATCCCCAGCCCTGTTAGTGGTCCCACTCCATCAATTAAAACCAGCTCTCATGGTGAGAACAGCAAAGCCAGGCTCTGCAGTGTGCCAGGCTCTGCAGTTGCCATCCTGCTGGCACAGCAGTGCTGGCAGTGCTTTGTGCAGGGCAGAGTGGTGCCCATGTGCCCCATGGTGTGGGCAGCACCCCAGCCCACAGCTCCTGGCTGGCCTGAGGTTCCTGTGATGCCTTCTGAAGGCTGAGCTAGGACAGAGTTACAGAATAAAGCAGGGATTTATGAAAAGGCCTCCATGGATCCACCTTGGGCAGCACCAGAGCCCAGCCAGGGCTGCACCCAAGATGAACCAAAATGCTCCCAAAACGTACATGAGGTCTCTCACTTTTATAAGTTCTGCTTATATTGTCCATTGTCCCATCCCAGCTTTAGCCCATCCAGTCCCACCCTTGTTTTTCTCTCTCCAGCCCACGGGGTTTGTGCTCCTGGGCTGAGATTGGGATCATTTGTCCTTGGTGCCCAGCTGGAGCAGGAATTGTTTTGTCTCCCTGCTCTGTGCACAGAGCTCACCATCCCCTGATGTGAACCCAGACCCACACACTAAAGCAGCACAGAGTCTGAAAAATAGAAAAGCCAAACCCTGAGGTATCATCTGCTGCTGGCCACCAGCCCTTCCCACAGCAGGAGCACTGGGGCTCTCTGTGCTCAGGCTGCTCCTGCCCAGCTGCCCTGGGCCCTGCACAGGCTGGGCTGGGCTGGGACAGGACACTGAGGGGGCTCAGGACTGGTGTAATCAGATCCCTGCTGCCCCTGGCTCCATCCCTGATCTCTGCAGCATATCCCTGATTCTGCTGGGATGGGGTCTGACTGGTGAAGATGAGGTAGGGACAGCATCTCCCAGTGCCACTTCTGCCTTTTGATATTCTCATTTTCTGCTGGGCTGGAGCATGTCCCTGACCTTTATTGGGGAGCTCAGACTTGCCAGCACCTCAGTGCCAGCACACCATGCCCCTGAGGAAGGAGGGAACCTGAGTGAGCCCAAACCTCTGCAGAGACACAGAGGGTCCCTGTTGGGAAGGATGAAAGTTTGACAAGGAAGTCTCACAGCTATGGGTGCTTGGCAGAAAGATTTTTGAATGTAGAATCTGAAGAAGGAATAGAGATGGAAGCAAGTTTTGATATAGGAGAAAAGAATTGCTGAGCCAGTCTGACTGGATAACCAAGGAGCAAAGGGTGGGTGAGTTAGAAGGGTTTGTATGGCTCAAACCCACCCCAAACCAGAAGATGTTTTTACCAAGCAGGAAGAGAGCACAGGCAAACAAGGCAGCAAATGTGGCAAGGAGAAAAAAGGTCTCAGAATTTCCCACTGCAAGAAAACTGAAAAACAACTTCTAGGTTAAACTGCAATGTCCTGACTGTGAGTGACTGGAGAATGGGAACATGAATATGGGAATTCCAGGAGTTATGGTGGGCTAGAGGTAACAGTTCAGGGATAGATTGGTTCTGCTGTGTGAAGATGCTCAGCAAAGCAAAGTATAAAATGCATTTGTACCCTAAACTCAGGGTGTGCAGGCCTGCCTGCAGCTGGAGCTGACAGCTGTGGGCACAGCTCTGTCACCCACGGCCCTGGGCTGCTGTGACACCTTGGGTACAATAAACTGCATTTTGGAGAGCTGCCTGCAGTGCCACATCTCTCATTCAGGCTCTTACAGGTCCCATTAATGTCACCCCATGAAGTCCTGCCCCTCAGCTCAGGTCACCTCCTGGGGAGGAGGACTGCCACATCTGACCAGGAAAGATGATTTTCAAATTGCCATAAAACACTGGACACCTGAAGCCATGGGAGCTTTAACCATCTGACCCTACAACGTGAGATACAAAGCAGAGTTTGTTCTCCTTGCTGGGCACGTAGAGATCAGAATTCCTGATTGCAAATCATGCTGGAGTGTTTGGATAGCTGCTGCTTCTGGGAGCAAATGATACTGAGACATTAAATTCTTTCAAATGTCCATTCAGCATGACATCAGTGCTGGCACTAAGATGTCTGTGTGTTCTCTCTCCCACCACTCTCTGCTTTTTCACTCTGCTTTTTGCAGTCCAAAAGCCACTAGAGTTGCTGATGATTGGAATAAACAAAATGCAGAGTCCCATCAGAGATTTAGGATTACTTAGAGGAAAAAGAGGAAAAAAAAGCAAGAAAAAAAGCCTGGGATAAATTTCAGTGCCTGTGGGAGATGAAACCATGAGCCCTTTCCAGAGCAGGCACTGTGTGAGTATGGGTTTCTCCCAGTCTCAGTGCTGGGCCAAGCCCTCCTCCTCACAGGGATTTCAGTCTCTGCTCTCTCTGGAAAAGAAAGTGAAATTAAAAACCCTGGTGACTTCATAAGGTGGAAAAGTGTCCACTTGTGAGAAAGTTTACACTACCAAGCCCTTCTGAAAATGCCCCATACTGGATGCCAAGGCAATGTTTCTGTGAAATGTGGCATTGCAGGATGACTCCTAGCTAATAAATCAGTGATGATAAAATCCCTTCCTCTAGGGAAGGATACAGATTCCTTCCTTGCCTGATGGGCTTGATTTCTAAACATCTGTCTGCTTCATTTCTTGTCATTGCTGTAGTAGCACCAAGAGCCAAAGTGTTTGTTATCCATCTCTTGTCACCATGCCTTGAAATGGCCATTTGCTCCTCAGGCCTCAGAAAAGGCAGGAGCTGGATGATTTCCTCACCCCAGTGTCCTGGCCAGCCAGTCCTGCTGGCAGCAGGGAGGATTTCATTCCTCCTATGTCTAGTCCAGTGCTTTGTGGGTATCTGAGCCTGCTGTCACCACCCCAGCTCTGCAGGAAGCCTTTCCTCAAAGTGATGACAGGAATTTCACTAACTGGTGATCATTTTTAGAGGTCACTCTTCATGTCAGCACAGCTGCCCAAGGAAGTGGGAATCAATTCTGTTTTCTTCCCTTTGGACAGCGCTGAAAAAAATTGAATTATCTTGCAGTCTGTAAAATTAGAGGTTGACTTAGACTTGGGATGTGCTTCCATATTGATACCTCAGGGTTTGGCTTTTCTATTTCTCACATTCTGTGCTGCTTTAGTGTGTGGGTCTGGGCTCACATCAGGGGATGGTGAGCTCTGCACAGAGCAGGGAGACAAAACAATTCCTGCTCCAGCTGGGCACCAAGGACAAATGATCCCAATCTCAGCCCAGGAGCACAAACCCCGTGGGCTGGAGAGAGAAAAACAAGGGTGGGACTGGATGGGCTAAAGCTGGGATGGGACAATGAACTGCAAGGTGGGAATGGAGCAGAGCTGATCCCAGGGAGAGACCCCGTGCCCAGCCGGGCATTTTGGGGCCATTTTGGTTCATCTTGGGTGCAGCCCTGGCTGGGCTCTGGTGCTGCCCAAGGTGGATCCATGGAGGAGATCCTTTAATAAATCCCTGCTTTATTCTTTAGCTCTGTCCAGCCTCTGCTCTAGCTCAGCCTCCACAAGGTTTCAATATCTTGAGACCGAGGCAGTTCTTTCTGCTGTCCTTTGAGGCAAATTTGTGCAGGTAAATCCCCGGGTTTGATGAGAGGAGCAAAGGGCTGGGAATTAGGCAGGTGAGTGAACCTGTGTGAGACTGCAAATAAAGAAACACATTTGTGGGGATGTACCCAGAATTTTTGCTGAAACTGAGGAAGAGGGAGGAGCTGGGTGTATAATGGGACAAACAGACCTCTGCAATTTCAAAGTGCTTTGGGGGAGAATCAAAATCCTCAGAGAAATGTGCTTTACACCCATCATGGCTATGAGACAAAGCAAATATTTCTGTTGTGCCTGTGTGAGCAGAAAAGACTCTGTCAGTCCTGTTATTAATGTGCCATTATCTAAGTAGCTTCAGATACCACATTGTTATCTAATAATTGATTTTAAAGTGCTTATTTGAAAGCTTTCCCAGCCATGTGCACACCTGCTGTTTCTCCCTGTAGCAGCTTCTTTAATTTCTCATGTACTGAATGCCGTGAGGATGCTAACAGAAAACACCAGTGGTCAGGACAGGGGAGAGAAAAAG
Organism: Serinus canaria; assembly: GCF_022539315.1. Taxonomy (NCBI): domain Eukaryota; kingdom Metazoa; phylum Chordata; class Aves; order Passeriformes; family Fringillidae; genus Serinus; species Serinus canaria. The sequence goes on along the minus strand of NC_066331.1, from coordinate 8,394,983 downwards.
GAAAAAGGAAGAGTTGCTCCCTGCTGTGTGCTGTGTCCTGCTTTCCCTGCTGGAGTCTGTGCCAGAGTGGGCAGCAATAATTTCACCCCCAGTTGCAGTGGTCTCAGAATTTCTGCTGCTCAGAGAGACCCCAAGATGTGTTAGAAAGTCTCTTTTCCCAGCCCAGTGGTTGAAGAAGGAGTCAGAGCTCTTCAGTTCTCGGTCTCAAGGTTGTTTATTGTTTCTTACCTATAAAATTCTTTCTCCTGTCCTGCCGAGGTCCTTTCAGCAGGTCAGACAGAGGCACTCTGGCCACCCTCAGGGTGGTGTTATCTCTTTATACTAAGAACTATGTGTACAATATTTACCACAACTTCCCAATACCTATCACCTATGTTAGACAGTGAGGTTCTACCTTAAACCAATCCAAAAGAGCCAGCATCACCCAGAACATGGAGGCTAGGAAGAAGAAAGAAGAAGGACAGGGCACATCCAAATTCCTCCATCTTGGGACCCCAAGCCCCCATTCTAAAAACCTCAAAAATCTATTTTTCACCCCGTGACTAACTATCGTCCTACTTAAACTCTCTTAACTTGTAATTCTTCATATAAAGGTTGTTAATTTGCTCCATGGGTCAGGATCAAAGGCCCAGGGGTCTTGGGCCCTGTGCCAAGGTCTCTGAGCCCCCCAGGCAGGGGCTGGAGCCCTCCAGGGCAGCCAGAGGGGTGTCCTGGGTTCTGACACTGCGGGGCTCTGGGAGATGTAGCCGTGTGCTGCAGGAGCTGGGCAGGGCTGGAGGAGCAGGGCTCGGTGCCAGGGCAGCAGCAGAGGTCAGCAGGGTGCTGGTGCCCATCTGCAGCAGCCTTGGAGCTGGTGCCTTGCTGACAGAACTCAAACAGCAGTGATTTGCTGTGGGGCCTCAGAGCACCCCACTGCTGAGCTCTGGGAAGCTCTTTGGTTGTGGTTTGGGCCAGCAAGGTGCAATTTTCTGCAGGACAGCCACATGCCTTGCAATGCCAATTACAGGGATTTTCTGCTGCTGTCACACAGTGACTAACAGCATCCAGGCCCCTCCAGCCACAGCACTCAGGAGTGGGAGCTCCTGCAATGCTGTCTGCAGAGCCAGCCACATCCTCTGTGACTTCTGTGCTGCCCACAACATTAGGGATGGAGTGGAAGGCTCAGATGTGTTGGTGTGATGCAGACCGGCCCAGAGCTCTGGGTGGCGATTCCCATTCGGTCCAGCCCCTGCTGAGAGGGAAATCCCCCCAGGAGGGGGAGACCTGGGGGCTGTAGGAGGGGGTGGGCACTGGGGTCACCTCCTGAAGCTGGGATGGGGTCTCTGGCTGGGGAGAGCTTCTGGGCCTGGGTCTGGGTCTGTCTCTGAGGGGTCCCAGGATGAGGGAGGAGATGAGAATCTTGACTCCATGTTTCAAAAGGCTGATTTATTATTTTAGGATATAAATTATATTAAAAGAAAATGCTATATTAAAACTATACTTAAGAAAGAAGGAAGGATTTTATCAGAAGGATAGAAAAGGAAAGGAATGGAATGATAATAAAATCTTGTGACTGCTCACAGCCTCGACACAGGTGGCTGTCATTGGTCATCAAGTAAAAACAATTTCACATGTTGGGCAAACAATTCTTCAAAACACATTCTAAAGCAGCAGAACACGAAGAAGCTGAAGCTTCTCAGCTTCTCAGGAGAAAAAATCCCAGCAAAGGATTTTTCAGAAAAAATGTCCGTGACACCTGAGCAGTTTTCACTCCCATTTGTGCATTACAGGTGTAATAAAGTGCTTGCAAATGCTGCTTTCCCCCAGAGTGTGCAGAACCCAGGCCTTGCCCCCTTCTTGCTGGAGCTGGGTGTGCTGCTTGCAGTGTGCTCCTGACAAACTGCTGCTTGGAGGTTGTTCCAATCAAATGGGTGCAGAGAAAAGAGAATTTCACTGTAGCCCAATGCATCTTTCTGTTTCAGGGGTGATGAAGGGCAAATTGTTCCACCCTGGAGGGGTTTTAGGTGCTGTTATTACCAGGCTCTTGTGTTCCCCTGGCTTGGCACAGAGGTGTGGAGGGGATGCTAAGCAGATGTGATACAGATGTCTGGGAAAATTCTGTGAGTGAAATTCTGGTGGGTTTTGAATGTCTCCAATGACCCTTTACCCAAAGAATACACTTACTCTTTCCAGGACTGCAAGACAGCTCTGCTATCTCTTGGTTTTGTTATTTGTTTTAAAGTTGGAAGGAGAAGAGAACGTTTTTTGTGTTTTTTGTTGTTAATATGTGTTTTTTATAGAGGTGTGTTTAGTTTTTTAGTGGTTGGAAGTTTTGCATTATTTTCTTTAAATGTTTTTTATGTAAAATTATGATATTTTATTTTTAGTTTTTGTGAAATATATATGTTTAAATTATTATTAAAATTATATTTTCTATACGATTTTATATATAATAATAAAATATTACATTAAATACAATGGGAAAATGTATTATTTTTATTTTTAGATATTTATTATAATATATGTTATATTTATATATAGCATATATAATTTATTATAATATCAATTTTTACTACTATCTTATTTAACTTTATGATTTGATATGTGGTTTGGTTTGTTTTTTTTTTTTAATAAATCAGTTTGTGGCTGATCCATCAGGAGTGTTACCACAGTGGTTTAGCAGGAATTTGGAGCTTTTGCTCACATGCAGAGCCACGATCCCTCCACTCCTCTGCCTCTGTCAAGCACAAAAGGACCATCCAGCTGCTCTTCCAAACACCTCCATGCTGACAAGACCACGTTCATGTGCCCACAGCTCTGCATCTGCTCTCCCACTCTGCTGTCCACAGAGATTTTAGATCCCCCTCAGTGGGCACTGAGAGCCCTTTCCCCCTGTGCCGTGCCCAGCCCTGAATGAGAGCTGCACATGCTCAAGAAGTAGAGAAATAAATGGAATGGAGAGAGAGAAACCTCCCCAAGAGTGGAGCTGCCTTGGAGGGTGCCAGAACAATCCTGTTCTGCATCCCCTGCCAAGCTCCACTCTGAACAAACGTCTGCCACTTCATTCAGCTGGGGTCTATTTTTCTTCCATTTAGAAGAGAACCCTCATAAACAGCACTGCAGCTCGGGGGAGACTGCCAAGGATAACTCAGCACTGTCGGAGCAGCAGAGGCCTGAGCAGGGTTCTCATTCCAGCAGGGCTCCCATTCCAGCAGCATTCCCATTTTATTAACATTCCCATTTCAGCAGCATTCTCATTTCAGCAACATTCCCATTTCAGCAGTGTTCCCATTTCAGCAACATTCCCATTTCAGCAGTGTTCTCATTTCAGCAACATTCCCATTTCAGCAGTGTTCTCATTTTTTCAGCATTCCCATTTCAGCAACATCCCCATTTCAGCTCTCTTCCTTTCTCTCCCATTTCCCATTTTCAGCTCCCATTTCAGCTCTCTTTCTTTCTCTCCCATTTCCCATTTTCAGTTCCCATTTCAGCTCTCTTTCTTTCTCTCCCATTTCCCATTTTCAGTTCCCATTTCAGCTCTCTTTCTTTCTCTCCCATTTCCCATTTTCAGCTCTCTTTCTTTCTCTCCCATTTCCCATTTTCAGCTCTCTTCCTTTCTCTCCCATTTCCAGCTCTCCTCCCATTCCAGGCTCCCCCTCAGCCTCACCCACAGCCTCTGGGGATGAAGCTGTCGTGCCCTTTGCCAGGCAGATGGTTTGGGCTCGTGGCCTTGGGCAGAGCTCTGAGGTCTCCCTGCTTGCACCCAAAAGGTTCTTGCTCCCTTTCCCAACCAACCTGGCAGATCCCCTCTCTTCTTGGAAATGATTTTGCTCAGAAATAAGGCAAACACAGAGCTGTGTGTTAGTTTATGCCAAAGAGAGATCCAAGAGGTTTAGGGCATGCTGTTGTTTCATGCTTTGATCTCAAAGGACTTCAGGATGGAAAACAAACTTTTTTTGAGCTTTTCTTTGTCAACAGCAACACAGCAGGGCTGGTTCAGGGTCCAGAGCTGGGAGTGGAGCTCACCTTCCCTCAGGAGAGGCTGAGGGGACACTGCTGTCATATTTTCTGAAAAATCCTTTCAACCAGAATTTCTTCCCCTGGGAAGCTGAGAAGCCTCAGAGAAAAATGAAAACAATAATAATCTGATTGCTTCTCCCTGTTTTGCTGCTTTGGAATGTGGTTGGAGATTGTTTGTCCAACAGGTGAATGTTTGATTGGTTTCATGTGAATTGTTTTTATTTAATGACCAATCACATCCAGCTGTGTTGGGCTCTGAGTAGTCAGTCACGAGTTTTCATATCATTCTTGTTAAGCCTTCTGTCTGTATCCTTTCTTCTATCTTCTGTATCCTTCTCTATTCTTTATTACAGCATAATGTAATGTAATATAATATAATATAATATAATATAATATAATATAATATAATATAATATAATATAATATAATATAATATAATATAATATAATATAATATAATATAATATAATATAATATAATATAATATAATATAATATAATATAATATAATATAATATAATATAATATGCCTTCTAAGAACGTGGAGTCAGATTCATCATTTTCCTCCTTCATCATGGGGACCCAGAACCCACCACACCCTGCCCCACAGCTCCTCATGCTTGGAGCTCAGCACTGGAGAGAGGAGCTGTTCTGGAGGAGTTTTTCCAGCCCCAGGGGATGCCCACAGCCCTTCTCCCTCCTGGTCTGGCAGACTCTTACCCCAAAACTCTTCCCCTCTGTGCACACCAACTTGTTTCTCGGCTGTGTGGGGAGATTTGGTTGCTCTGAGGTTCCCAGATATTTTGCCATTTGCTGAGTTTCAGCACAGCACACCCAGGAGCTCCCAGGCTGGTGTGGAGAAGCCCCAGAAAAGACAATTTCTGCAGTGTTTTATTCCTACAAAAGTCAGTTTTCAGGTGGGTGGGCTGCTGCACTGGGTGCCAGTGCAGCTCTGGGATGTGCTGTGCATAACTCAGCCTCCCAAAGCTGCAAATTCAGCAGCTTCTCTAAGGAGAAAAAACTGCATTTAACTAATCCTGGGTCATCTGAGCAGCTTGCTTTCCTGACTTCTGCCTTTCCTGCAAACTGATCCCTTTGGGCAGCATTTTCACATGTCACTGATGGATTTACCTGACCAGTCAGAGAAGCTCTAAATGTGCCAGTGCAGCTCTTCCAGAAGTGCATATCCAGAGATAGCCATTCTTTGCACAGCAGGGCAGAAAAGCTGCTTTATTACTCAATGGAAAAAACAAAAAAAGGGAAAAAATAAGAATATTTGCTGCAGGACTCTGGAGGGAGCTGCACAACCTGGCTCAGGAAGGGCAGAGCCATCTCACAGAGGTGTAACAAGCACAGGGTGAAGTCTGTGTGGGAAATGAATTTGTAGAAAATTCTTAAAACCTAAGAAAAAACTTACATATTATACATCTATAGACAAACCTTAAGAAAAAAGATACAAACTTAAAAATACCATAAAATAAAACAAACCTATTAAAAGAAAAATAAAACTAAGAACAAATTTCAAAAAATAACCTTCAAAATAAAGCAAAATACTTTTAAAAAACCTATTAAAATACATTATAATAAAACCTACAAAAATTGTTTTAAATAATTAGCTTTAAAGCATTTCCAACATAGTAGAACAATAACTAATAAACAAAAAACCATTTATAATGTAGATATAATAATACACATATTAATAATAATAAATAATTATGTATTATAATTAAACATAGTTAACATCTAATTGTAATAATGCAAATTATAATATTCATATTGTCTCACCCTTCATCTAAAGAAAAAACAAAAGTTTTTAAACCACCTCCCAGTTATCCCTCTCTAAATAAAAAAACCCCTTAATCCAACAGTCTGCTCTGCTGCAGAGACAGTGTCCTGTCCCTTCCTTGCTCAGGAGCAGGGATGGTGGGTGCTGTGGGCAGCTTTGTACAGGATTAAAGCCCCTCTCCAGAAAATACCTCTGCTTTCAGCATCAGCAGCTGAAATCTGCTGTTTGTGCCAGGCTGCTTTTGAAGTCACTGCTTACATTTGTGGCCCCTCTGTACTGAGCAGCTCCTGACAGGCTTTGCCAGGAGTGCTCAGTGTCCTGGGGAATTTGTGTCTGAGGAGAGGGACAGAACTGGGGGAGAGAAAAGGCAGGTTAGTGATGAAAATCCCACACACAGAACAGTTGGTTGACTGGCCTGGGTTCCCCTGAAAGGCTGTGATTGGAACCATTTTCACCAAAATTCCTTCAGTTTCAGCCAAGTGTCTGCAGCACATCCCCATTGTTCCCCTCCATGCTGTGGGATGGGGATTTCAGTGCACACAGCCTCAGCTGCACCAAGGGAAATACAGGCTGGATAGCAGGGAAAAGTGTTTTCCAGAAAGGTGAGAAAGTTCTGGAATGGCTGCCCAGGGAGGTGGTGGAGTCCCCATCCCTGGGGGTGTTTAACAAAGCCTGGATGTGGCACTGGGGGCCAGGGTTTAGTTGAGGTGTTGGGGCTGGGTTGGACTGGATGATCCTGAAGGTCTCTTCCTGTAGCCCCACATTTCTCTCCACAGAGAAAAGCAAGGCACAATTCTGCCCAAGAATATTTCCAAGTTCCACATTCTCTGAACCTCAGAGGAAGGAAAAACAATTCTTATCATTTGCTGTGCCTGTGTTTGTTTACTCCCAGTGATGGTGTTTTGTTTCCTTGGCCTATCAGGGCCAGGTATGTGTGTGTCAGGACTGTGGGCTGACAGCCACAAGATTCAGTGCAGTGTGAGCAGAGTTGAGTGCTTGGCAGGCTCAGATATAATATAATAATATAATATAATGTAATATAATATAATGTAATATAATATAATATAATATAATGTAATGTAATGTAATGTAATGTAATGTAATGTAATGTAATGTAATATAATATAATATAATATATAATTATATAATTTATATTAATATATTAATGTAATTATATTATTAATGCAATAATATTATATTAATATTATTACATTTAGTATAACGATATTATATTTATGATATGATATGATATGATATGATATGATATGATATTATATCAATTAGCTTATAGTACCTTCATATTCAGGTCTGGTAAGTGCCCAAATGCATCATTCTCTCCCCTCGTCAGGGGTTCCCTGCAAATCCAATATCTTCCAACCCGGTCATTCTGTGAATTCTTCATGTGGGAAGGGTGCAATCACCACCTCCTGCTCCTGAGAAGGGTGTTTTGTTCTTTAGGTGTTGGGATATAAGTTAATCTTTTGCTTTTCATCACCTTTGAAAAGGTTCTTTTCCTCCAAAGGAAATGTTTAAAGCAGGTATTTGTGATTCTTAAACTATGCAAGACCATGCTCAATCACTGCAAACCTGGGCTTGGGAGCCTGTGGGTTTCTCTTTTTGGTCAAGGATTTTAATATTCTGGTGTTCCTGCAGAGTGGGAAAAAGAGCCTTTTAGACCTCTGCTGGCTGAGCACAGCTGCTCCCTGCACTGCAGCTGTTTTTTCCTTTAACCTGGGCAGGGAGCCTGAGGGTGGGAGCTCCGTGGGTGGGATGGAGCCCAGCTGGGCACAGCCATGCCCAACCTCCCTGGGCAAGACAACCATAAAGAACAGCTTCAGCGGGGTCTGCGTGAGTGCCCAAAATCCTGCTGGTTCTGGCTCTTTTCTCAAAGGGGTAATGAAGTTTCAGCTCCATCCATTAATCAGGGATGGCATAAATTAAAGCTCCTTCCTTGCTGCAGTGCAGGAGCGTGGCAGCATTTGGTGCTTGCCTCAGGGTTTGTTCTGGTGTAGGTTGGCCCAACAGCAGATCTTTCCAGACACAGGTTTCAAAGCAAGGAAGAAGTTTCAGGCAGCAGAAAGCAAATCAAGCAGCTTACAAAGATGTTTTCTTCCTTAATTAGCTAAAGTAAATCTTAATCAACCCAGCAGTTGGCTTGCTAAATGCCAAAAGGGAAACTGCTTTTACTATTTTTGGTCCATCACAAAGAAGCCAGGGATGATGTTCTAATGAAGCCAGATGGCCAAAGCTGCTGTACTGAAACCCAGCCATGGAGGAGGAGGAGGAGGAGACTGGAACAGCACAGGCTGCCCTTAAAGAGAGGAAATTTACCATTCTCTGATACTCCAAGGACTGGGAAACTTTGGAAATTCCAGCTCACTTCAGAGGGTTTTGCACAGATTGTGGTGTGATGGGGTAGGTCTCACTAATACACGGAGCCACTTGTCATTCATGGGATCCCTTGGTATCTTCACTGCTGCTCTTGTGGGCAGCTGAAATGCTGATTTCCTGGACTCAGGGGGTCAAAAATGTTTGGGGTGTTTTTGGTTTTGACTTCAGGGTTTGTTTTTAGTATAAACTGGTACAACTGCATTGACTCCAGTGGAAACAAACCTGCTTTTATTGTTTAGAGGCTTGTAGCTTTTCCTTGGAAAGCTTAATTGGCCAGAAATAACAAATTAATAGCCTCAGCTGAAAACATAGAATAGACAGGCTCTGTGCAAAATTAAGCATGTATTTCTTCCAGAAATCTCAGCCTGAATGTCTCAGTCCTGGGCTCCCTGTGTGGTTTGGCCCATATTCCTCACACCCAGACTTTCTTTTCTTTGGGCTCCCTGCACATCTCAGCCAATGCCAGATGGGCCCCACCTGCTGCTCTGCCCCTGCCTTGCTCCTCTCCAGCTTTTCCAAAATGTTCCCAAACTACCTGAGGATGTTTTCCTCACTGGGCTTCAGTGGAGATGCTGCTCTGAGGAGGGGGATCCAGCATCTCCCAGGGGGAGTGGCTGGGATGGAGAAACTCTGAGCCCAGGGAGGGGGTCCTGGGAGGAAACCTGGGTCAGAGGCTGCTGGGGCTGCTGGTGATGCCTTGTGCAGGCTGGAGAGAGTTACAGAATAAAGGGATTTATGAAAAGGCTCCATGGATCCACCTTGGGCAGCACCAGAGCCCAGCCAGGGCTGCACCCAAGATGAACCAAAATGGCCCCAAAATGCCCGGCCGGGCACGGGGTCTCTCCCTGGGATCAGCTCTGCTCCATTCCCACCTTGCAGTTCATTGTCCCAGCCCAGCTTTAGCCCATCCAGTCCCACCCTTGTTTTTCTCTCTCCAGCCCACGGGGTTTGTGCTCCTGGGCTGGGATTGGGATCATTTGTCCTTGGTGCCCAGCTGGAGCAGGAATTGTTTTGTCTCCCTGCTCTGTGCACAGAGCTCACCATGTCCTGGTGTGAAGCCCAGACACACACACTAAAGCAGCACAGAGTCTGAAAAATATAAAAGCCAAAATCTGAGGCATCAGTGACACCCTGAGCCTTGTGCTCAGAACTGAGCTCTCTGCAGTCCCTGTTCTGGATCCTGAAGGAATTTCTCCTCTGAGGATACCAGAGAGGACCAGAGTGATTCACATAAACACAGCTTCACATAAACATTTTGCAGTTCACACAAACATGGAGCAATTCTGTTTGTAGAACGTTTGCAGTTAATGAATTAATTATGTTACACTCTCCTCTGAGCAGCAAGCCATGAACTGAACCAAGCAATCAGCAGGAGGCTTTGCTGCCTGTGTTTCCTGTTGTGTTTCAAATAAACACAAACACAGAAAGAGTCAAAGTTCACTTCTGCTGCCCAGTGTGCTCAGATTTGGGCACCAAATTCAGTATGGAAAGGAGAGCCTTGGAAGGCGTGCTCCTACTTTAATTCCCAAAGCATGTTGGTGCCTGTTGCCACTGGGGTATGGATGGAACCTCCCTCTTTTTAAGATTTTTTCCCCCTCTTTGTGAAATAGTGATTAAGAATTAGAAACCTTTCTCATAATATTTGATTCTCGTGTCCATAGGGCTCAAAGAGTTTCCTTGCTGATGCTCACACCTCACTCTTGGCATTGCTTTTCTTTCCCACAAGAAAGACAGATCCTCAAAAGATCCACAAGTTCCTCAAAATCAATTGATCCACAAGGATTAACTTATTTTGAGGATCTGTCCATTGGTGGGTGTACCCCTCATGCTGCCTTTAGCACATCTGAAAAAAACTAAAAAGGTCTTGGATGTTTTGTGGCTGGAACTGCAGTTGATGCCAAAGAATTAACTCTGTTATGGGGCTTCCAGGATTTCTGAGAAAGGGAGATGCCAGAATTGGCCAGGGATGGTTGTAGCAGTCAGAGCTGGTGTGGTAAATCCTGTCCTGCCTGCCCCTGTGCCAGGGGATGCTCCACTCTACCACTGAGGCAGGTCGTTTCCCTGATTTTTGTCATAAATTTGCACTTACTGTGCTATATTTTCATCTTCCTAGACAGCTTTGAACTAATAACAGCAGCTACTTGACATGTAATTAAAGCTAATAACAGCAGAAATTATGCATGCTTGAGTGGTTTGGTCTTTGAAACACAAATTGTGATATTTACACTTTCTCTTTTGGCAAAAACACGTGCTTTCCTCCAGACAGATGGCTTCACAGGTGATAAATGTTTGGGAAAAGTGGGTTTAGCAGCAAGCCCTCAGTGTGCAGAGAAAACTCTGACTTTTTGACAGGTGGATTCCCTGATCTGTGAGTATTTTGGTGGGGTGTTTATTCCTGAGAAGCCAGAATGAAATTTGGATTTATCTCCTGCCTTGGATTATCTGCTGCTCAGCTTTCACTCAGAGATGTGGGATTTTTTTTTTTCCTGCAATGTTTGTAGTGAATTTTCATTTTTACTACACTGAAAAACTGGGAGTCAGCAAAAAATCACCTGCTTTTCCTCTGCCTTGCCATTTCCAGCCCACTTTCAAATACCCCTCCATATTCTGGCAGCATAATTCATTCTCTGCTCTTGCTCTGTCTCCTTGATTAAGTTGATTCCACCACACTTCTGATGTGCCTGGATCAGCATCCTCAGCTGAAAATCAGGTCTAAGCAGGACTTGCAGATAAGATGCTGATTTTGGAGGTGCAAAAATGGTCAGAATGACTTAGCACTGACACTGTGTTCCAGGCTATGGCAGCCTGTGCAGTAAATAGGTGGCAAAGATCCCCCTGCAGAGCTGGCCTGGGTGCAGAGCTGCACAGGGCACCATTCAGGGTGCCCAAATGTCACTTCAAAGCAAAGCACAAGGCAAGGTCTGATGTTTTTCTTTCAATGAATTCTTCACTGCTGCACTGCAGAGCTGGAGTTTGACCTGGAGAAGGAGCAGTGGCTGTGTGGAGGTCTCAGGATTTAATTGTGCATTTTGAGAAAGAGAAATGGCCAGGCCAGGCAGTCTGAGTGTGCTGCTCAGCCGTGGCTGGGGCAGATGATTTCAGAGGAGACATCCTGGTGTGGCAGCCACAGCAGATGCCCATGGGGCAGCACTGGCAGGAGGAATGGTTTTTTCCTAGGCAGCTCTGCCAAGGACTGGATTTGCTCTCCAAGCTCTGCTCAGCCTCTCCTTTTAATGTCCTGAAGCAAACAGTGAATGGAGAAGTTTCACCCCAGAGAAATGAAAGGAATGGCCTGAAGTGGGAAATGAGTTTGTAGAGAATTTTTAAAGCTTGGTAGAAGGTTAACATAGTATATTTGTATGTAAATTTTGAGATAAGGAGTGTTGGTTTAGAAATGTTATACAATAGGATAGACATTGTTGAGAGAGAAATGGAATTAGAAATAAGTTTTTAAAAATGGTCCTGTAAATGAGACTAGATGCTGTGGAGAAATAGAACAATGAAAGATGTGTAGTGATAACACTTATGAGGAGTAATTTTAGATGATTGGTTTTATAACATGGTGTGGTTAAAACTGATAGGTTAAGATGATGTATTGTAATTAAGAGGTTAAGAAACACTTACAGTGTATTGTAATTAGGAAATAGTTGGCTTTTGATTGTGATGGTGTGAATGATAAAATCTGTATTGTCTCACTCTTCACATAAAACCTAAAATGGAATAAAAGTTTTTAAAACACCTCTCAGTTGCCCAAGTCTGGGTCAGAGAAGGGCCTAATCCAACAACCTGACAATCTGGAGATTGTCACACAATGTCACACAGCCCTCAGCCCCTGGCCCCGTGGGGTAATTGTGGCAATGTTCCTCTGGGGGCTCACCAAATGTGGAATTGTTCTTCACTCGGGGTGACCAGCTGTGGTGGGGCTCACAGGGGTCCCAGGGTGAGGGAGGAGATGAGAATCCTGACTCCATGTTTCAGAAGGCTGATTTATTATTTTATGATATATATTATATTAAAAGAAAATTATATACTAAAACTACACTAAAAGAATAGAAGAAAGGATTTCATCAGAAGGCTTGAAAGGAATAGAAAGGAATGGAATGAAATGATAATAAAATCTTGTGAGTGACCAGAGAGTCTGAGACAGCTGGACTGGGATTGGCCATTAATTAAAAACAACCACATGAGACCAATGAAAGAGGCACCTGTTGCATTCCACAGCAGCAGAGAATTCTTGTTTATATTTCATTTCTGAGGCCTCTCAGCTTCTCAGGAGAAAAAATCCTGGCAAAAGGATTTTTCATAAATTATGTCCTGACAGGTAATCCCTGAGCTGCTGACCAAGAGCCACAGTGCTCCAGCAATCCCACCTCTCACCCAGCCAGCCTTGAGCTGCAAGTGAACCAAAATGTGCATCAGACTGCCCAGATCCTGTCTGGGAGCTTGAGCTGAGGTTTTCCTGGGTGCTTGGAGGCTGAGGAGCTCTGGACTGGCTGTGTCCCAGCAGGGGAGGTGGGACACTGGCAGCAGGAGGGAGGCTGGTGCCTGTGGCAGTGGGAATTGGGCAGGGCTGGCAGTTTGGTGGGGTTTGCACAGCTGCTCTCTGCTTTCCTGCTTGGATTCTTACAAAAGTCCTGTGGTCTGAACAAAATGGAAAAAGGCTTTTTAAAATTAAGTGTAAGCAAACTGGTGGGTAAAGCTTCACCTTGGAGTGAGAAATTGTGCTGTTTTGCCTCCTAAAGGCTGAAACGAGGCAATTCAGAATTTGGAAAAAAGGATAAATAAAAGAATTTCCAGAAGGATTCTTACATTTCTGGGTGGATTTGCAAATTATTTGGGTAAACACAGACGTCATCCTTTGCTGGCAAAGACCAAAGCTGAGAGCACTGCCTGGCCCCAGCTGCACTTTGCTGCCTGTTTCAGCCACCAGAGTGGGTACCTGGCCTTTCCTAGCTGTAGGAGCACTGATCTGGCCCTTTTGGAAAACTTTGGAGTATTTACAATTACATTTCCTATGAGTTTTGAGACATTGTTAATGCTTCCTGGCTTAAATGGGCAAAAAATTTGGTGTTTTGGCTATGACTCTCTGGAGTTCAGTTGGTGATTCCAGCCTGTGGGGCAAACACCTCAGGGATGGGGGGACTTAAGGATTTGGGATCATGACAGAACTCCTGGCCTAACAACACAGGGGAAAATGAACAAAGAGAGCCAGGTCTGAGCTGCGCAAGCCCACAGCTGCCACAGACATATTTTATGAAAAATCTTTTTGCCAGGATCTTTTCTCCTGAGAAGCTGGGAAGCTTCAGCTTCTCCCTGTTCTGCTGCTTTGGAATGTGATCTGGAGAATTGTTTACCCAGCATGTGAATTATTTTTACTTGCTGACCAATGACAGCCACCTGTGTCGAGGCTGTGGGCAGGCACAAGATTTTATTATCATTCCTTTCTATTCCTTTCAAGCCTTCTGATGAAATCCTTTCTTCTATTCTTTTAGTAAGTTTTAATATATCATTTTCTTTTAATGTAATATATATCATAAAATAATAAATCAGCCTTCTGAAACATGGAGTCAAGATTCTCATCTCCTCCCTTGTCCTGGGACCCCTGCAAACACCACCACACACAGCCACAGGGATAGACACTCTTTCACACCAATTTCAGATTTAATTTATGCAAAGGGCTGCTCCTGGGTCTTTGATGATAGGTTTGTGCAGGGAGGACTAAGTAGGGCACAATAATTTTGCAGCTATCACTAAGCACACCATTAATCTCTGTCCTGGAGGAGGCAGTTCCTCCTTTGGCTCTCTCTGCTGCTCCTGCTCCCTGCTAATATTCAGCAGGCTCTGGGGGCTGAGCTGCTCTTTGGTTTCAGGCAGAGAGCAGCTCCCTGGTGTTGTCTGAGCATGGCTGGTGCTTTGTAGAGTTAGTTTGGGTTGTAGGGCTGGGTCTCAGCTGCTTGGGAAGTGCTCAGAGCCTTGCCTGTAGCTGCAGGCTTGGAATGCCATTCCCTTATTGCTGCCTGAGCTGAGTGCTGAAGGATGTGAGTGCTTGAAGGAGCCAAAACCAACTCCAGCCCGGGGTGGGAAGGGAAAGGCTTGGATAAAACATCTCATCCTTCAGAGGTGACCCAGCACTGACAGGAGCATCACCCACAGCCACTCCCTGACCTGGGGATGCCTTTTCTCTTGGCTTTGTTGTGCTGGTTTGACAAACACATCCCCAGCCCCTGCTGAGACAGCACAAGCTTCAGAGGAGAAGGGCTGAGGCTGTGTGTCCTTCCAGGGAAACAGGGAACCCAGCTCCTTTCCCTGGTCTCTGGCATGGCCTTGTGCCTTCACCACGCTGCTCAGGGTGCTCCCTGCACTGACAGAGACATGAAGGGCGTTTTGCAAAGCTTTTCTGTGAGATGGATTGCTTGGGGAGGGTTTGGAGAAGAGAATCAGAGCAGAGCTGCTGAGGGTGAGGGGGTCAGACTGAATAATGGAAAGCAGATCTGCTCCAATATCTTCAGTAGCTGCTGCACTGCCTGCATGGGTGGGTGAGGTCTGGATGAGCTGAGATTTGCAAACCCCCTGTCACTTTGACTGTCTGATTTTAGGCAAGATGGACAATGCTTTCTAAAGGCTCAGGCTGCAGCAGCTTTCCTTCACAAGCAGGGGAACTGCTCATCCTGAGCTTGTCTGGCTCTTCCTGGGCAAGGAGAAGCTAAAACTGCCATTTGAAAGAGAGAAAAAGGAGGCTAAACTTTACATTCTGACTCATATTAAACCCCTGACTAACCAAGTGAAAAGCAGGTTCCAATTAATGTGGATATTTTCCAATATTCAATTAAATTGGATAGTAGGAAAAATTCTTCCATGAAGGGGAGGTCAGGCATTGGAACAGGCTGCCCAAGGAGGTGTGGAATCACCATCCTTGGATCAATGGAAGTGTTCAAAATGTGCACAGTGCACGTGGCACTGGGGGACACGTGGTGAAGGAGGTGGTGCTGGTAATGGTAAAGGTAAATGTGGTGGTGGTTAATGGTAATGGGTAACGTGGTAGGGGTTAATGGTAAAGGTTAATGTGGTGGTGGTTAATGGTAATGGTTAATGTGGTGGTGGTGGTTAATGGTAATGGGTCATGTGGTGGGGGTGGTTAATGGTAAAGGTTAATGTGGTGGTGGTTAATGGTAATGGTTAATGTGGTGGTGGTGGTTAATGGCAATGGGTAACGTGGTGGGGGTTAATGGTAATGGTTAATGTGGTGGTGGTGGTTAATGGTAATGGTTAATGTGGTGGTGGTGGTGGTTAATGGTAATGGGTCATGTGGTGGGGGTGGTTAATGGTAATGGTTAATGTGGTGGTGGTGGTGGTTAATGGTAATGGGTCATGTGGTGGGGGTTAATGGTAATGGAAAAGGTTAATGTGGTGGTGATTAATGGATAATGGTAATGGCTGGACTGGCTCCTGAAGGTCTCCTCCAATCTTTGTGACTCCATAACAAACCTCTTCACCCCATCCATGGGCTCCCACTCCCTCACAGAGGCTTGAAGGTGCTTCACTCTCTCTACTGGGCTCTCACTAATGTGTCTCCAAGCTAACAAGTACTGCCAGCACAGGGAATGGCCAAACCCATGGTATTCCTGCCCCTTGAAAGACCCAGCCTCAAGCTGCACCAAGGGAAATACAGGTTGGATATCAGGAAAAAGTGTTTTCCAGAAAGGGTGATAAAGTTCTGGAATGGCTGCCCAGGGAGGTGTGGAGTGCCCATCCCTGGGTGTGTTTAACAAAGCCTGGATGTGGCACTGGGGGCCAGGGTTTGATTGGGGTGTTGGGGCTGGGTTGGACTGGGTGATCTTGGAGGTCTCTTCCAACCCAGTGATTCTGGGAATTCTCTGAGATCAGGAAGGGGCTGATCCTGAAGTGGGAGCTGCTGGCACACTGCACAGCAAGCAGGCTGCAGGTAAATTGCCCTGACCCCGAGGAGCACCTCTGATGGGGTGTGTGGAGGGGGCTGGGAATGAATAAAGGCCCCTTCCCGTTCCTGCAGCAGTTCAGCAGCAGAACTGCATGCACCAGAGCCCTCTCTCATGAGTGAATCTTCCCCCATTCACAACAAACTTCAAGCCCATGCATGGAAGAGACAATGACTTGTCCAAGTGCATTCCCCAGGGAGGCTGCATGCAGATCTTGCCCTATGCCCATGAGCAGTGACCATTTCAACACCTTGAAGGGGAATAGATGTTTAAATTCTGAATTCAGGCTCAGTCTAAGCAAACAGAGCTCACTGCCAGAGGGATTTCACGCTGCAGTTCTGAGTTTGCTGCTCAGAATTCATTTAGTTCCAATTCTGTAGCTTGGCTGTGTTGGCATTGCATCCTCATATCCCTGCTAATGAGGAAGCAGGGCTGCTGCAAGCAGAGGTCTCCTGTGGGGATGTTGGCAGCATCCCAGAGAAGGTATTTTAGACTCAGTGGGGAAGTTCCAGACACCACAGATTATGTATTTATTCTAATGATGCCTCATCATTTGGGAAAGCCAGGACAGGCACTGTAATATTGGTGTAAGCAGGACTGTTTTTGTAGCAGAAAGGCAAAATCACTTCCAGGGAAGGGAACAAGTTGTCTCCCTAACCAAGAACCAGCACTTTTATAACTGGCACTATTAAGCACTTCAGAGAACATTGCTCTGCCCAGGGAAAATCACATCTCCTCAACCCCCTCCTCTCCCTCTGTCCTCTCCCCCTGGACTTGGAGGTGGAGCTCTGGTACCTCAGGCTGGACATTGCAGTTTGCCAGCAGATGCCCTGAGGACAGGCACATCAGGGGTTCCCAATTCCTCCTTGGAGGAGGGCAGAGGGTGGAAATGCTTGCTCAGGGCAGATGATGCTGCTCCTCCTGGGTGTTTGGGGCCAGTGCAGCAGGAGATGCTGAGTGTTCCCTGCCTGTGGCACTGCCATGGGAAGCCTGTGCTGCTGACAAGGACCATGGTGTAACTCCACTGCACACACCTGTGTGACTGGAGAATCCAGCCCAGTGCAGAATAAGTGTGAGCATCACCCAAACCAGGACAAGCAACCCTGGATATGTCCAGTCCTACCCCAAATGCAAAACTGCGTGGAGTTTCACAAACATCAGCTGCTTTTTCTTTATTTCATTGTCTTCAGTCCTCATACAGCTACAAATTTAACACTACTGCTAAAGAAAAAAAGAGCAGACTACAGCCATTCAGGGGGTAACATAATTTTAAACGTTGTGAGACAGCTGATACTCTTAAAAATCATGGCCTTGTTATGGGCTTTCATTATTGATGGCTACTTGAGGAGACATACGCTATAAAATATAAAGATAAAAAGTGAAAGGCTATTTAGATAGATGTTCAGCTGAGTGCTGCTAGCATCAAATCAGTGGCACTGGAGAAATGAGAACAGACACACGGCACAGCCTCTGGACTAAATGTGTGCACTGCCAAGGCTTGGCCTGCACAACGTGCACTTTAAATCAAAGCAACATTGAAGTCAGTATTGATTGTTCTTGGAGATATATTTTACCTTCAGGCACTGCTGTTTCCCAAAGGAGCATGAGCAAGGACGTAAGTCTCTGTGCAGTGCTGACTGCTGGTGGACAGGGATCTCCCTGAAATCCTCTGGAAACGATTCCTCCTCTGGAAGTACCCACTGCTGCTGCTGAGGGACCTCTGCCTGTTCTTCAGGTACTCCCGGTAGTTTTTGGTGAGCAGGGTGTAGAGGAAGGGGTTAATGCAGCTGTTGCTGTAGGTCAGGCAGGTTGTCAAGTAATTAATGTTCTTCATCACCTTGGGGGATAAAGGGAAGGATTCATAATACTGGAAGAGGAGCTGCCATATCCAGAAAGGCAAGAAGCAAGCCCAGAAGACCAGGACTATGGTGAAGATTAAGTAGAGCACCTTCTGGTTGGGCAGCCTCTTGGTCTGCTTGAAGGAAGCAGTCTGGGACACCCAGTAAATCTTGGCCAGGCGAATGTAAAGGTAGCCAATGACCACCCCCGGGCCCACGATGCTGGTGCCAAAAAGGATGGTGAGATAGACCTTGTAGGACAGCTTGCTCCAGGTGGGCAGGCAGATGCTTTTGTTGTCCCTTTGCACCAGCTGGATCATGATGAGCATGGGCAGGGTGAGCAGCAGTGACACCAGCCAGATCACCACAGCGATGGCCTTGCGGTAGCTCTTGGACCTCTTCACCGTGTCCAGGGGCTTCAGCACGGCCAGGTAGCGCTCCGTGCTCATCACTGTGAGGGTGAAGATGCTGGCGTGCATGGTGAGGAAGTCCAGGCTGAACAGGATGCGGCAGCCGATGTCCCCAAAGTGCCACTTCTGGATGAAGTAGGTGCCGACGATGAAGGGGATGGTGAGGAGGTAGAGCAGGTCGGCCAGCGCCAGGTTGATGATGTAGATGTACATGGAGGCAGAGGATCGCAGGTAGTGGCACATCACCAGCAGGGTGTAGACGTTGCCTGTCACCCCAACCACGCACATGAGGGACAGGATGGCCCCGATGGTGCAGATGGCAACCATGTCCTCCGTGGAGCTGGCCGCCCAGGCGCCGTCCCCGCTGGCGTTGGCAGAGACATTGGGCCTGATTCTGAGCACGCTGCCCTCCCCTGTGTCTGTCACCACGTAGGGGGTGGTGGAGAAGTGGCTCTCCAGCTCGTCACTTAGGGACATCCTCCCGGGTTTAAATGCCAGAAGCTTTGCTCATGTCACTGGGGTCTGAGGGGGTTCTCTGCTCTGAGAACTGCGGGGAGCTGTAGAACCATTTCCCAGCAGTGTCTCACCCAAGGACCATCTGCATTCTCCACTAGAGGAAAGACAGCAAAAACAACGTATTAGAAATCTTCCAGAGCAACACAAAAGTTCATTTAGAATTTACCTGTCCCTGAACACGTATCTGCACTGCCTGAATGTACCAAAGGTCTCAAGTGCTGAGACCACTCTTGCAGGGCCCCTGCTCTCATCACAAGAGCCCAGCTGTGAGGTGTGCCCATGGAAAAGAGACAAAAAAGGTTGTGTGGATCACTGGAACCACTTACTGCAGTCCTTAGTTTGGGGTTGGAGGAAAAAAAAAATCCTTCCTAAATTTATAACGATGATTTAGAGCTACCAGCATGATTGTTTAAACCTCTTTGCCACATTCTTAAGTCTGAAGGAGCAGAAGGCCCTGAAAAAGGGAAAACAAAATTTGGAGTTATCATATGCAGCCAAATTGTCTGTTCTGAGTTAGTGATGCATTCCCAGTCCTGTCCAGCATTCCTGCAGTGTTTTCACAGAGCAGCTTCCCTTGAATGAGAAGCTCCTCCTCTGTCCTGCAGTTTCAAACAGCATTCGAGTGATGGAGAAAAAGGCACCTCATGAAGCAAAGTGCAGTTTCCCTGTGGGATTTCTGTGTCTGTAAACACAGGGTTTTTCACTCTCTCTGTCCAGTGTGACAGCAGAGATGTCCATGTGTCTGTAAAGATCTGTTTCAGCCAGAGCTGGGTGTGAACCTGCCTGAACAGCCTTGAGCAGCGAGGTGTGAGACGACTCTGTATGTGGGAGCCTCTGCTCAGCTCAGGCTCAGCGCTGCACAAATCTGGACTGTGCTGCTCTGAATTCATGCTGGGTGTAGGCAAAAAGAGAGCAAACCTTCCTCAGAGAAATGCTGAACAAGTGGCTAAAATGCCCAGATTTTAAGGCATACCAAAAGCCTGTGCCATCCTAAAGGTCCCTGCACACAGAGGTGCATTTGCATTGTGTGTTTTACAGCACTCAGACTGTCTCTTTTTCTTTGGAAAATGCTGAGGGAGAGGAGTGCTGGGCTGCCTTGTCCTCGTAGGGCTCAGCAGGCAAAGACTCCCCTCTGCCTTGTTCCACTGGGCAGGCTGGATTTGTTTAATCCTGGGAATTTGCAGCATTTCCCAGTGAGTTAGGTGTCCCTTTCCCTCCTCACCAGCTCTGACTCCTTTGCCTCTTTCCTCCCACTGTGTCCTGAGCAGGACATTACAGTCCCAGGCCCTCCCCTGCTGCCCTTGTGTCACCCTGTCAGTGACCTCTGTCACCCTTGAGGATGGACGATTTTCATCCTCTTTGTGACTTGCCCTCATCTTCTCCCCATTACCACCTGCAGAGATGACATACAAAGCTCTGTATAAGAGAGGACAATCCAGTGCAGAGGGAGATTTTCCCTCGCTTAGCATTTGGGATAAAAGTACAAAAAAGCCAGAGAAACACACAGAGCCCATCTCCCACCCCAGTCCCTCGAGTACAGGTGGGAGATGAGCGTGGTTCTGCAGTGCTCCTTCAGGACCCTGCTGCCCTGGGCTGGTGCCCACAGCTTCACCAGCATCAAGATCCATTTCTTGGACCCTGCAGCCCCAAATCTGCCTGGTCCTGCTGTGCTGTGCTGTGCCCTTCTGCTGTAGGGCAGGTGCAGCCAGTCTGTCCCACTGCCCCTTTGTCCCTTTTATCGATGCTGGTGTCCGAGCTGGCAGTGACAGTGTCTCCCAAGAAGGAGACACAGCTGCTCCAGGAGCTGTGGCTGCTCCTCAGCCTCACAGACAGCAGGAGGGCACAGAAATGAACAGCTCTGCATGGGATGCTCCAGCTGGTCCCACACACAGCTCTGGGCTCGGTGTGCTGCTGAGAGCTCATTTTCAGGAGCGTATTTCCATGGCTCAGGGGCTGCCTCCTTGCAGCTGCCTCATTTGGTGTCCCAGGGACTTGTAGCAGATTTGTGCCATGCTGGTGCCTGTCTGTGCTGTTCCCTGGAGTGACAGCTCCTGCTGGAGAGAGCCGAGCCCACTGCATCTCCCTGCTCTGCTCCTCTTCTGCTGAACCTGCCTTCTGCTCCATTCATAAAATTCCTACAGCACCAATTCCATTCAGACACTTTGCCCATCTCCAGACAGAGCTCGAAGAGGAAAATTAATCCAAAAGGGAGCCCTTGCATCATTTTAAAGTTGCCATCACTGCTGCTCTGGTACACGAACACACACTCACACACATGCACACACAACAGAGAGCTTGTTATTCCAAGCAGCCATTCAAGCACCTTACGGTCCAGGCGATTTTCCCAGCCAATCTTGCCTTTCCCTCTACGAAATCATCCCACAGGAGTCCAGTGCATATTTACAGCTGTAAACAGAAATGAATTTCTCCTGCTCAAACCTTGCTTTTAAATCCGGCAGATGAAGTTTCCGACAAGAAAGAAAATGTTTCTAAAATAATAATAAAAAATTCTATCTAGTAGTATCAAAGCTGAAACTTAAAGAAAGAAAAAGAGGGGAAAAAAAACCAGAAAGAAGAGAATCCTTCTTCACAGGCAGAGAGTGAGAGATCCCAGTGCTCTGTCGCATCTGGAGCGGCAGGGGCAGCAAGGGAGCGTGCTGCCAGCCAAGTATGTTTGAAATCTGGGCGCTCTTAATACTCTCATTCCCCTCCCTCCACTCGTGCCGGCTATTTTTGCTCCCCGGTGACGTTAGGCATAGCGTGGCTTTGCTGCAGCCTGTTTAAAGCAGCAGGGTTGGATAAGCACGGCTCGCCTCCCCTGCCCCGCTCTGGGCATCACAGAGGTTCGGGTTGTTCCACCCCAGGAGAGGTGGAAGGCAAAGCACCGTCTGTACAGCACACGGAGAGGGAGAATTCCTGGATTCCTCAATTAATTCCTGGATTCCTGAAGCTGCTCGAGCAAAACCAGCACGGCTGGGGAAGGAGAGAGGGCCAGGGAGGGTTAAATTCCTGCGGGAGGGTGGGTGGGCTGCCCAGGGGAGCAGCGGAGCTCCTTGATTTGGAGATCGATTCCAAAGAGAAGCTGGAGTTTATTTGGGTTGGATGGCGTGTGAAGAGATGAATCTGTGCAGTGGGGTCACACGCCACAGCATCTGAGACATTTCAGGCTGGCAGTAACAAAATATTGCCGAAGTTGTTCGGGGGCTGGGTGGTTCCCTTTCCCCAGTGATACTTGTGAGAAATGACACTCACTTTCAGACATTTTAAAAGGGTTTATTAAAGCCTTATCAAAAATTACAACAGAAGACTGAATAGAGAAAATAAACACGGCGCTGGGAGCAAGGGATTTTCCCCACCATGTGCTCATCCACACAATGGAGGTTTTGCCTTTTAACCCTTCTGCCCCTCCCAAAGTTCTGCCCATCAACTCCTTCTTCACTGCCCAGTGGTGGAGATCACTTCCTGACATCTTTTTTGGAGGTCAGCTGTTGCCATAGTAACGAGCCAACCCTCCCAAATGTCCCAAACCCAGGCCACCCCCTGATAACAACACAAGGGGGTAAAACACAACTGTAAATTTATAAAACTTCTCTTAACACATACACATAATATTTGCCCTATAATTGTGAGACTCAACCATTTCATTGCTCATTTCTCACACACTCAAACACAGAGATCAGCCCAGCTCCTTGAAACGGAGCAGTGTTGGGATGGGGCTGGTGCTGGGAGATGCTGAAGCTGAAATCTGGATTGTTTCTGAGCAGCTGAACGTTGTGCTGGTTGCTTGCACACAATAGGATTGCTCTTTCTCCCAGTTTCCTGCTTTGTGGACTGCAGGGAATCACTCCTGATCTGTGTCGGGGGAGGTGAGGATCACTCACCTCTCCCAGGTGTCTCCTGCAGGACACAGGTGTGTGGGAGATGCTGGCAGGCCCATTGCCAGCTTCCCTGGGCACCCACAGTGGGCAGATGACACTTCCCAGCCTTGGGCTCCTGGAGAAACCAGCGCCTGGCACAGCAGCTGGCCCTGGCACATCCCTCCCGAGTGCTGCTCCCTCCTCTGCCTCTTTCCCTGGATACTCAGGTCATTGCTTCTGTCTTCTCCACCTTCTGCACTCTGCAGTCTGGGTGCCTTGTGGTGCATCTTGTGTCTAAGGTCAGTGGGAGCCCAGTTTGTGTCCAGCTGCCCAGGGCAGCTGTGGGAACACCTGGACAGCTTGGTGAGCCCTGGCTGTGCCTGTGCCCACAGTGGGGCAGCTGGGCCCTGCTCAGGGACAGGCTTTGGAGGGGGCTGAGGGCTTGGCTTAAGAGCAAATCCATGTGGAAGCTGGATTTTACAGTAAAAACAGATCTAATGTGAGCAGCTCTGACAAGGGTTGGCTGAGACACCCCAGCCTGAACACCCACATGTACATTTGTGCTCTGGCTTTACATTTTGTGTCTGGTCCCTAGAAATCTTTGGAGAAGTGTGGGATGGAAGCTGCTTCTCAGGCTGTCTTCTGAGGAAGATCCAACTTCCTGGATCAGGAATGGTGGCCAGCAGGAGCAGGGAGGTCATTCTTCCCCTGTATTGGCACTGGAGAGGCCAAACCCTGAGTGCTGTGCCCAGTTCTGGCCTCTCGGCTTGGGAAGGACCTTGGGACACTGAGCACATCCAGAGGAATCTGGAGAGGAGCTGGGAACATAAACCCTGTGAGGAGCCCTGAGGGAGCTGGGATGCTCAGCCTGGAGAAAAGGAGACTCAGGGGTGCCCCATCACTCACAGCTCCTGAAAGGTGCCTGTGCTCAGCTGGGGCTGGGCTCTGTCTCCAGGCAGCACTGACAGAACCAGAGCACACAGCCTCCAGCTGGGAAATATAGGTTGGACATCAGGGAAAAGTGTTTTCCAGAAAGGTGATAAAGTTCTGGAATGGCTGCCCAGGGAGGTGGTGGAGTCCCCATCCCTGGGTGTGTTTAACAAAGCCTGGATGTGGCACTGGGGGCCAGGGCTGAGTTGAGGTGTTGGGGCTGGGTTGGACTGGATGATCCTGGAGGTCTCTTCCAACCCAGTGATTCTGTGAATTCTGTGACTCCAGGGAGCAGGAACAGTTCCTGGGTGTGCACAGAGAGTGAAGCCATTGGCAAAGTGCTTGATTTTCTCCCACTGGGAGTGAGGAGGTCATTGATGTGTCCTCCTCCCAGGCAGAGCAGGCACAACCTGCTGCTGTCCTTGAATCCCTTTCCTAGAGCCTGCCTGTGGCCCAAAGGGCTGGGGAGTGCAGGGATGCTGATGGGGACGTGGGTGCCTCTGCTCAGCACCTCCAGCACGTGGTAGGTGTGTCCAGGTGTCTGTCCAGGCACTTACATTGGAACTGCCACACTCCTGTCACTCCTCTGTCCCCAAAGGGCCACTTGGGTTGGTGTTAACCCATCCCAGGGCAAGGAAGGAGTAGTGGGATGGAGGAAGGATAATCCATCTGGGTAATCCATCAGTTTTCCAGGCCTGTGGATCCCAACTTGATACTTCCTTTTGTGGCACTTAAACCTTTCAAAAAACATGAAACCTGTGATTTCATTCATCAGGATATCTCTGTGCCCACAGGGCTCCCATTTGTCTGTGTCCTGCTGCAGTCATCAGAGGAGAAGTGGCTGGGAGCAGTGTGGGCAGTGTCAGCTTCACAGCCCTGGCTCAAAAGGGCTATTGGTGGTCACAGTTTGGTGTGATAATTCACTTGTGGGGATTTTTGGAAGGAATTTGAGACAGGACCTCTGAATTGTTTTTGATGATGGGGTTTATTTTTCTTATTTTCTACACAGGAAGGGTGAGTTCAGCTCACATCTTCACAGCACGGCTCAGAAGGTCACAAGACCCTCAGTTACAAGACCTTTAAAGGAGTTATTGACCAATAGAACACTATTGACAACAAGGATATTTATGTTTTTGATCCAATCCTTAAATATTTAATCTTATGGACTCATGCTACAGTGTGAGCTTTCTTAGCCAATCATGTTATGGCACACAAACCCACAGTGCTGCATTCTAAACTCCTTGTTTACCTCTGCAACTACTTTTAGTTTTTCTATACCCTAAACTCTAAAACTCTAAACTTTCCTTTCCTTAGCTTTACCTGTCTCTGCTTTAAACTACAAATCCACATTCTCTCTTCTAGCACCTGAGTTTGGAAGGCTTTCCAAGGTCTCAGACCAAATTCTGCATTTAATTCTAAGCTTTGGCTTACAGGCCCAAAATTCTGAGAATTCCTTGCATTTTGGTTCCAATAGTTTTGCTGCTTCTCTTCCCCTTAGTAACTCATCTTTAAAGCAGGGATAACTGTCCTGGATTGCCAAGGCAAGCTGTATTCTGTTTGCCATCTGTGTGCCAGCTGTCTTCTGTTCAGGGGCAGTTTTCCTTATCTCTTCCACACCCACTCCTCCCTCAGGGGACACCTGCTGATAACAGGCCATGGAATGTCCCTGCATGGCTGATAAGAACTGCAGCATCCCACTGGGAGATGGGAGCCCAGAGGGAGGAGCCAAGCATTCCTACCTGGATAGAATCTGAGATTCTGGAACACCAGCACGGCTTCTCCACTGGATTCCCAGAGGAGCAGCAGCTGCCTCTTCCCCTGGATCTCCAGAGGCAGAGTGCACCCTGCTCCAGGATCCCTGCTCCAGCAGAACCAGCCCTGGCACTGCAGGAGGGCTGAGCCACAATTCCAGTGGCACTGCTGCCAGCCCCCTGACCCACAGGGTGTCAGGCTGTGCTCTGCCTCTGCCAGGGCTGGTTTGGTTCACTGCACTGTTTATTTTATCCTTTTATTTTCTTCCCTAGTAAAGAACTGTTATTCCTGCTCCCATATTTTTGCCTGAGAGCCCCTTAATTTCAAATTTATAGCAATTCGGAGTGGGGGGGGGGTTGCATTTTCCATTTCAGGGGAGGTTCCTGCCTTCCTTAGCAGAGACCTGGCTTTCCAAACCAAGACAATCACTGTGCTCACTCATCTCCCAGTGCCCTGAGTTTCAGGGGTTTTAACATTTGTGGGATGCTGTCAGAGCTACAGACAGGGGTGGCAGCCCCTGTGATCTTGTGTAACTGGAGTAGGAGCTGCACAGGCAATCCTAGGTGAAGACAGGAGTTCTCCAAAATATGGAACAGCTCTGTTTAGTCATTCAGACAGCATCCACTGCTACAGGGCTGGAGTTCTGCACAGGAGCCTTCTGAAGTTACTGCACAGGCAATAACCATAATTATTCTATTAAATACAAGGCAAAAGAGACTCTTTCTCCCCTTTGATGTGAGGATTTATGCCAGTGCTATGTGAATTTAATTGTGTTACTGAATTCTCTTTATTGCAAAGCATTCGAGATCAACAACAACAAAAATCACAGCAGAGTTCTCCTGGAAATCCATCAAATCATCTTCAGGAAAACCTCTGGGCATACAGACACACTGAGACACACCTTCCATGGGCCAGAAGCTGTTGCTAGACTAGAGTCAAAAGCCTATTTGCCATTATTTTCTGTCCCAAATGTCCTGTGCAGCACCTGTGTGCTCTGCTCTGCTGACCACACCATTCCTTTGCAGTTTGGTTCCATTCCTCAGCCTCTCCTCCTCTGTTCAGCTGAACAGCAGCCCTGGGTCCTCCTGGGACACCATTCTGTATTCCTCAGCCCTTATAGCTGGGAATTAGAAGATTTAGGAAAGTGTTCTGGGGCCAGAAGTCTGTTAGGAAAAAGTCAGGCTCCATAATTTCCAGCTGCTGCTGATCCCAGGTGTTTTCTCAGCATGAAGGGCAGCACACATCCCCAGCCTGGCAGCAAAAATTTCTGCTGGAGCTCTCAAAACCCTCTCACAGGAGACAAGAGATGAAGTCTGAAAAGTTGTCTGGCAGTGCATAAAGAGCAGCAAATGTCACCGCACTGAGTTCGTGCCACTGTGGACTCGGTGGTGGCATTTGCCATCCTGCACACAGGGGGGTGGTGACAGCTGGTGCTGCTGTGGAGCACCTCTCTGGAGCAGCAGATGCTGCTTTAAAAAGCTGCTTTTCTACAAGAAATCACATTCCCACATAATTTCTGCCCTTGCTTGCTCTGATGGGTAACTTCCATTCCCAGTGGTGGTGACTCAGTCTGATTTCCAGAGCCTGTCTTTACTTCCCAGAGGAGACAGTAAAGGAGTCAATAAAGTCCTTTTTTCCCCCTTGTGGCAGCATCACCAAACTGAGCCAGAGTCCTCCTGATGCTCTGTGAGCCCCTCTGGGGCTGCAGCCCCTCTCTGCTCTGCACTGTGCTCCCCTGAGTCTTGCACGGCACCAGCAGCATGCAGCCCCTGCCAGGGGCAGTTTGGGGGCACCAAGCAGGGGCAGGGCTGTGCCCCCTCCAAAAACCATCCCAGCTGGCTGAGAGTGGATGCCCTGGGCCATGGGCAGCCCCAGCTGACCCAGCTGCCTGTCCCCTGGCCAGGGTTTGTCCCTGTGGCTCAGGGTGTGGCGTGTGGGGCCATCACAGTCACACAGGTTGGGTCAGGCTGGAAGGGACAACTGTGGCTCATCTGGTGCCACCTCCCTGCTCCAGCAGGGCCATCCCAGAGCTCAGGGCACAGGGTGTGTCCAGGTTCTGGAATTTTTCCAGTGAGGGAGACCCCATGCCCACTCTGGACAACCCAGTACAGAACTGCCAGTGTTCTCCTGGTCACACAGAAATTCCAATTAGCTCTTGAGAATCTGCCCTGACTTTGGGGTCAACCCAGAGGAGAGCAAGGATTTGCAATGCTGTGCTGAGATCAAGTCCTCCTGAAGCTCTGCTGGTGGCCAGGAATGGCAGCAGCTCCTGAGGAAGAGAACTGGTGAGACCTGGCCTCTGGTCATCTCTCATTCCAAGGAAAGTTGCATTTCAATCCCTCTGTTCCAACACTCATGGTCTTGGACACATGCAAATGTGATATTCAAGTTCCCAGCTGGTTCCCAGTTGTTCTCTCTACTCTTTCCACTGTCTGTCCCCACTGGTGGGGACATTGGTCTCTGATCCAGTGCTCGGTCACTGCACAGGAAATTCTTCCTCGTGTCCAGGTGAGGTCTCTGCCCGTTCCTCTGGTGCCATTGCTGTGCCCAGCCCAGCAGAGCCTGGTCCCTGCTCTGAGCCCTCCCTGCAGACAGGAATGAGGCCCCCAGGCTCCCTCAGTGTAAGAGCCTGAATGAGAGATGTGGCACTGCAGGCAGCTCTCCAAAATGCAGTTTATTGTACCCAAGGTGTCACAGCAGCCCAGGGCCGTGGGTGACAGAGCTGTGCCCACAGCTGTCAGCTCCAGCTGCAGGCAGGCCTGGACACCCTGAGTTTAGGTTACAAATGCATTTTATACTTTGCTTTGCTGAGCATCTTCACACAGCAGAACCAATCTATCCCTGAACTGTTACCTCTAGCCCACCATAACTCCTGGAATTCCCATATTCATGTTCCCATTCTCCAGTCACTCACAGTCAGTACATTGCAGTTTAAGCTAGAAGTTGTTTTTCAGTTTTCTTGCAGTGGAAAATTCTGACACCTTTTTCTACTTGCAACATCGACATGTCTTTTTTGTCTGTGCTCTCTTTCTGCTTGGTAAAAACATCTTTTCGTGTGTGGTCAGCTTATCCTTTGCTCTAAGTCATAAAATCTCTTTCCAACTCAACAGAACCTTTGTTTTCTTAGCTGTCCTGCAAGACTGGCTCAGCAAGTGTCAATTTACACATCTATTATTTTTCTGTATCAAGACTTGGTTCCATCTCTATTTCATTCTCAGATTCTACATTCAAAAATCTTTCTGCCAAGCTGTGAAACTTTCTTGTCAAACTTTCATCCTTCCCAGCACCTCAGCCATGTCTTCTCAAGGTTGAGGTGATGGAGGTGTCCCTGCCATGCTGGTGGCACTGGGTGCCAGTCTGTGCTCAGAGAGAGCTGCAGGGTCACCCACTGCCTGGGTGGCTTGAGTGAGATAAACTCTTTACGTGTGGGAAATGGATTTGTAGAAAATTCTTAAAAGTTTGACAGAAGATTCAGATAGTATGTATTTTTATGTAAACTTTGAGATTAGAAATATTGACTTAGAAATGCTGTGGGATAAGAAAGACATTGTTGAGAGAGAAATGGAACTAGAAATAAGTTTTAAAGGATGTTTTTGTAAGTAAAACTAAATACTTTGAAGAAATAGAACTATGAAAGATGTCTTGTAGTAGGACTTATGAGGGATAATTTTAGATGATTAGTTTTAAGGTATTTCTAGTATAGTGTGGTAAAAGCTAGTAAGAAATAGTTATAATGTATTGTAATTAGGAAGTAGCTGTCTTCTAATTGTGATGGCATGAATTATAACATTTGTATTGTCTCACCCTTCAGGTAACACTGAAAATAGAATTAAAGTTTTTAAAACACCTCTCAGTTACCCCATCTCTGAGTCAGAAAAGGGCTTAATCCAACATTTCCTCTCCTCAAAATCCAGCAGCTGAGCCTCTCTCCTCAGGGATTTGCTCATGAACCTCCTGTGCCCTGTGCCCTGCTGTGAGCTCCCTGCTGAGGCAGGTGGGAACAGCTCTGTGCAGGGGCCTTGAAAAATACAGACTTGCAGCTAAAAGCACTGCCAAAAATGACAGGTGCTAGTTAAAAGACTCAAAACTATGTGCCAGTTTTTAAATGAAGCATTTTTGCCCAAAATGTTGCTTCCTGGGATGAAGAACAGGGAGCAGATGCCTCCTCTGTGCCATCCCCTCTCTGCAGGGACATCTGTGCCACCAGCACAAGGTCTGGGGACAGCAGAGGAGCCTGCAGGGCACAGGGGAGGTGGCTCTGCAGTGTTTGTCCCTCTGTTGGAAGTTCTGATGTAGGAACAGGCTGGAGGGTGCTGGCTGAGGTGGGCAGTGGATGTGGCACTCCACCTGTGCCCCACTCCCCTGTGGTTCCTCCTCTCATTTCCCTCTCTTGGGGGGCTGCACTCCCCTGCCCACTGTCCCTTCCCACCTTTGTTTGCCCCTGCACTTTGCAAACCCTCCCTCCCAGGGAAGTGGCTGCTGGCATTTTGTGTCAGAGGGAGATTCCTCTGGAAATGGCTCTAATGCAGAATAAATGCCTTAATTCCCTGCTCCAAAGCAGTGGGAACCCTGAGCAGGGGCCTGGGTGCTCAGCTGGAAAGCGTGTTTGATTGTCCCCAAATGCTTTTCTTTGCCCTGCTTTGGGCCAAAGTAACACTTTACCTGCTGGAGGCTCTTTTGTTTCCAGGTGCTGCCCCACTCAGTGGGAGCCCAGAGCAGATGGGGGGGTTGCTGAGGGCTCACCCCAGCCCTGGTGTGAGCAGGGGGTGCAGCCAAGCCATGGAACTGCCCACCTGCAGCCCAGGCAATGCCCTTGTGCCCCTGTTAGACTGACTGCTGGGCTACAGCTCAGCTTATTTTGAATTTGCATCACTGTGGTGCTCAAGGCCACACCGAGGGGAACTCTGACCTGCCCCAGATGTGCTGCTCCCACCCCACCTCCCTTCCTGCGTCACTCTCATATTTTCTGAAAAATCCCTTTGCCAGGATTTCTTCTCCTGGGAAGCTGAGAAGCCTCAGAGAAAAAAAGAAAAAAAAAATCTCATTAATTATCTCATTTGCTCCTCCCTGTTTTGCTGCTTTGGAGATTGTTTATCCAACATGTGAATTGTTTTTACTTAATGAACAATCCCTGTCCAGCTGTGTGGGGACTCTGAGGAGTCAATCACAAGTTTTTAATTAGTATCTTGTTAAGCCTTCTGTAAGTATCCTTTCTTTATTCTTTAGTATAGTATTAGTATAGCATAATGTAATATAATGTAATGTAATGTAATGTAATGTAATGTGATATGATATGATTATAATATAATATAATATAATATACTATAATCTATATAATATCATCTAATATAATATAATATCATATAATATAATATACTATAATATAATATAATATCTATAATATAATATAATATAATATAATATAATATAATATAATATAATATATAGCATTAGCCTTCTAAGAACATGGAGTCAGATTCATCAATTCCTCCTTCATCCTGGGGACCCTGAAAATCCCACACTTCCTGCTCTCATCCATGCTGAGCTGCTCTGGCAGTGCCCTCTTGGCTCCCTGAGATGATTTCCCTCTCATTCCTCAAGCACTTGGTATGCTTCAAAGTTCCTCTCACCTCCCTCTGCATGTGGACACAGCACCTGGTTGGACTCACTGCAAATATTTCATTCTCTCTGCTGATTTCCCAGCCAAGGCACTGAAGAACCTGTGGCAGCAGCTACAACAAATCAGCACGAGGACATGGCAGGAAAACAACACAAAACTGCAGCACAAAATACCCTGGTGGTACATTGTTATTGCACCACTGCTGCACAACTGGAGGGCTTTACATTTAAAGCAGATTGTTCCCAGTGGGCTGGGAACCTCCTTTGGGTGCTTCATATGGCTGAAGGTGGGGAGGGCTTTGGGCTTTGGGTTTTGGGTGTCAAAGTTGTTTTATTGGGGACACAAAGGGAACAGCATCCTTTGTTTTCCAGACTGGTCCTGTGTGGGGGTGTTCACAGGGGTCTCAGGATGAGGGAAGAGATGAGAATCTTGACTCCATGTTTCAGAAGGCTGATTTATAATTTTATGATATATATTGTATTAAAATAAAATGATATATTAAAACTATTCTAAAAGAATAGAAGAAAGGATTTCATCAGAAGGCTTGAAAGGAATAGAAAGGAAAGGAATGGAATTATAATAAAATCTTTTGACTGACCAGACAGTCTGAGACAGCAGGACTGTGATTGGCCATTAATTAAAAATAACCACATGAAACCAATCCAAGATGCACTTGTTGCATTCCACAGCAGCAGATAATTATTGTTTAAATTTCATTTCTGAGGTCTCTCAGCTTCTCAGGAGAAAAGATCCTAGCAAAAGGGTTTTTCATAAAATATGTCCATGACAGTCAAACAGCTGTACTATTGAAGAAACACCCCAAAGGATAAAAAAGCCCCACTCAGTGCAGAAATCAGCAGTGGTTTGAAATTCTCTTGTGTGCCTGCAGCCCCTGAGCACGTCACCTCTCCTTTCCCTCCAGGGTGCTGGGGATGCAGTTCTTGCCCCTTGGCTGAGCTGTTGTCTCTGGCAGTGGCTGCTCCAGCTGCACTGGCTTTCTGCTGTTTATTCCTCCTGCTTTGCACCCTGTCTCATGCTGCAGCACCCCTGGGGCCGTGCAGATGCAGAGATCCAGGTGGAATGAAGTGCATCCTTTCACATGCTTACAGAGCCTGGCTGTGCCCACAGCCAGCCTGACTGTGCCCACAGCCAGCCTGACTCCTCCTCGTGTAAACAGGGAGGGAATGTTGCCTCTGGAAGGTGTGCTCAGAGCTGCAGGGAGGTTTCCCAGGCATCTGCTGGGCTCAGAGCACTTCAGGCTGCTCTGGTGCCCTCCTGAGCCCCTGGCAGAGGGGAGCCTGGCCCATCCCTGCCACCCAAATCCCCACAGATCCTTGCTAGCCCACAGCCTGGCTGTTGCCATGTTGCCAGCAGTGCTTTTTAGCAGGGCTGAAAAGCCAGCACTGACTTTAGCAGGGTTTTGGGGAGCAGATGATTGTCCAGGCTGGGGCACTCAGGGTGAGAAGAGCCAGGCTCAGGGGCTGGGGCTGCCAGGGAGCCTTGAAGCTCTTCCCACTTTGCAATTTTCCTGTGTTGAACCCAAATGGGAGAGGCTGGGCACCTGCTGCAGGGGAGGGTGGCTCTTGAGAGCCTTTAAACACCTCCAGTGTTAAGTGCAAGCAAAACATTCCAGGATTTTGGTGGCTTGGAGCTCCTTTTGCCAGCCTGCATTGGCAGTGTGTGACTCAGTTCACTAATGACTGCAATTAGACATCCCACAGCTCTTTGCAAAGAGGCTCTGGGTGACCTGTGCTGGCCTTGGCTCAGTTCCTGTCCCCTTGGGCCATTCTCCAAGAGATGCTCCAGGACTCTGTGCCAGTGCAACATCTGGCTGTGCCTCCTCCTCCCAGCACAGCAAACACAAACCCCTCAGCTGGGCACAGAAAGCAGTGGGAGCTGGCAGAACTTCACTGGGGCAGAAGGGAAGGGCAGATAGGGACTGTGCCACCTCTGCCCAGCAGCTTGAAGCATTTTCCCTTCAAACCTTCCTTGCCAGACCTTCCCACGAGCTGCCCCTGGCATGGCTGTGTCACTGACACATTTTATAAAAATCCTTTCCCTAGGATTTTTCTCCTGAGAAGCCTCAGAAAAGAAATGTAAACAATAACTCTCTGATGGCTGTGGAATGTGGTCTGGAGATGCTTTACCAACAGGTGCATCTTTGATTGGTCTCATGTGGATTGTTTTTACTTGATGACCAATCCTGGTCCAGCTGTGTCAAAGCTCTGAGTCTGGCACAGGTTTTTGGTTTTTTTTTCATTCCTTTCTAGCCTTCTGATGTCTCCTTTCTCTTTCTTTGGTGTAGTTTTAGTATATAATTTTCATATAATATGATATGATACGATATGATATAATGTAATACAATATAATATGATACATATAATATAATATAATATAATATAATATAATATAATATAATATAATATAATATAATATAATATAATATAATATAATATAATATAATATAATATAATATAATATAATATAATATAATATAATATAATATAATATAATATATAATATAATATATCAGCTTTCTGAAACATGGAGTCAAGATTCTCATCTCTTCCCTCATCCTGAGCCCCCTGTGAACACCCCCACACAGGACCAGTCTGGAAAACAAAGGATGCTGTTCCCTTTGTGTCCCCAATAAAAAAGCTTTGACACCCCTCCCAAAACCCAAAGCCCAAAGCCCTCCCCACCTTCAGCCATATGAAGCACCCAAAGGAGGTTCCCAGCCCACTGGGAACAATCTGCTTTAAATGTAAAGCCCTCCAGTTGTGCAGCAGTGGTGCAATAAAAATGTACCACCAGGGTATTTTGTGCTGCAGTTTTGTGTTGTTTTCCTGCCATGTCCTCGTGCTGATTTGTTGTGGCTGCTGCCACAGGTTCTTCAGTGCCTTGGCTGGGAAATCAGCAGAGAGAATTAAATATTTGCAGTGAGTCCAACCAGGTGCTGTGTCCACATGCAGCCTCCCTGCCATGCCCAGGGCACAGGGCAGGGACCCACTTGGCTGTCTGATGCCAGTGTAAGCTCATTTATTACATGGCAAGGGCTTGGCATGGTCTGTGTGAGCACAGAGCAGCATTTGCTGCTGGGAGTGCAGCCCTAGCTGGGAGACTCAGATATTATCAGGATCAAGAAGCAAACAGGTTTAATGTTTCTGTTGGACTTTACTCTCCAGAATCTCTCTGCATCAGCAGCAGACTTTGTCATTTTCCCCTTCACTCCTTTTCCCCCTGCTCACTTAGGAAGCTGCTGGATGGTTGGACACCACAGGTGATTGTCTCCTCTGAAAACTGGCCATTTGCCCCCACACTTTGTTTCTTAACTTTTAATCAATTACATATTTGTTTGGGCTCATGGAAGATTAGCTGTTGGAGGACCTTGCTGACTGCTGATAATCCAGTCAAACTGCTGGAATTATTTCTATATTTCTACACCTTGAGAGAGCTCCAATCTATTCCTGAGGCAGAGCTTCTCTCTCAAGACCCAGAGCTGCCTTTTCCCCACTCTGCTCACTCGAGTGCCTGTTCACCCTCCTTACTCCTCCACAGTCCCTCTACTCATCACTGAATCCTCCTTTGGCAAACTGGCCTCACATTCACCTCTCTCTAGTTCTTCACTACCCAGAATTTGAGGCAAGAAGCAACACTCCAGAGTTAAAGCTGAAGCTGTTTCATCCCTGGGCTTTCACAGCTTCTGGGTGAATACAGTTCTGGAGACTTGAAGTAAGCTCATGCAGCAGGGGAGATCATAGTCAGCTGTATTTATTTTATTTCATTGATTTTCTGGCTTTTAACTCACTGTATGAAAAGAAATCTATGTTTTAAGGCATGCAGTGCTTACAGTGAGTTAAGAATACTTGGACTTGTTGCTTTTAAGAAAACCATTTGAAGATACCAAGTCTTGACTGCTGACCCCAGGTCCCTTCAGAAGTGATAAAGAAGCTCTTGAATGCACCAGAGAGCATTCTTTGACATCTGCAGCCCTTAATACACAACCTGTGGTGTTTCCTGGAGGGATTTAGAAAGAAAAGGAACAATGAGCAGGAAGAAAAATAATAATAAAAATCATCTTTCTGTGGTACAGAACAAATTCTTCCATGCAAGGGCTGGTTGTGCCCAGGCTCTCACTGCTCCAGGCTGCCTTCACAGCTCCCTCTGATCAGAGATCCTGTTGTGAATCTGAGTGTTTCAGTGTTTTGACACACCCCTAGAGGCATTTTCTGTCAATTTTGCACATATAAGCCTGGAAAATAAGTCCCCACGATGTGTGTTTATGCAAATTAGTGTGTTTAAGCTGAGGGAACTTGGGGAGCTGTTTGCTCAGACCTAAGGGCATCCAGTGTCCCACCAGGATGGCCAAGCTGCCCCTTCTCTCCTGTTTAGCAGCACACAGCTGGATGGGAGGCAGGTGTCTGCAGCTCCAGCCTGGTCCTTCAGCAGGTCCCTGGGCTGGGAAATCCTTTCTTCTTCTTGGTGTCCCTGCAGGGAAGTTCAGTGTTGCACTAAGAAGCAGTCCTCACTTTCCTTGCACAGCCCCTACCTGTTTCCAGGTGATTCTGTGCAGCCTTCTGAATGCTGAAGTGCTTCAGCCTCTCCCCTCTGAGTCATCCTCCTGCTTCTGATTTCCTGCATTTCTCATTGACTTAAGTGGGAAATGAGGGGGTGTATTTTATTCCCATCTGTTAGAAGTGGGGCAGTTAGCTTCTGGTCATTGGGGCCACCTGTTAAAACCAGCGGGGGCAGTTTCCTTTATCTCTTCCACAGCCAACCCTCCCTCCAGGAGATCTCTGCTGTCCATGGCCACTGAGTGTCCCTGCAGGGCTGATCCAATTCCACCATCCCATGGGGAGATGCTCTGCCCAGGGGAGGAGCCAAGCATTCCTACCTGGATCCAATCTGCCCTGGGAACAGCCCAGCAGCCTTTGCCCCCTGCATTCCCAGAGGAGCAGCTTTCTGCTGCCCTGCATTCCCAGAGGGAGAGCAGGCCCATCTCCAGCAGCCCTGGAGCTGCAGAGGAAAACTCCCCCTTTGTGCAGGATCCCTGCTCCAGCAGAGCCACAGCTGGCACTGCAGGAGGGCTGAGCCCCCCTGGGATGGGACTGTGCCACCAGCCTGAGCCCCCCTGGGATGGGACTGTGCCACCACCCTGAGCCCCCCTGGGATGGGACTGTGCCACCACCCTGAGCCCCCCTGGGATGGGACTGTGCCACCACCCTGAGCCCTCCTGGGATGGGACTGTGCCACCACCCTGAGCCCCCTGGGATGGGACTGTGCCACCACCCTGAGCCCTCCTGGGATGGGACTGTGCCACCACCCTGAGCCTCCCTGGGATGGGACTGTGCCACCAGCCTGAGCCCCCCTGGGATGGGACTGTGCCACCACCCTGAGCCCCCCTGGGATGGGACTGTGCCACCACCCTGACACACAGGGGGCAGGGCCTGCTCTGACTCTGGCAGTGGTTTGGTTTCTTTTCTGTACTATTGCATTTGTATTTTTAATTTTCCTAGTACAGAACTGTTATTCCTATTCCCATATCTTTGTCTGAGAGCCCCTTGATTTCAAAATTATTATGATTCAGAATAAGGAGGTTTACATTTTCTATTTCAAGGGAGGCTCCTGCCTTCCTTAGCAGACACCTGGCTGTTCAAACCAAGCTATTCTCTTCTTTCTAGGGTAAGATGAAGTTGACCCCATATGTTTTTTTCTTTTGACCCATCTCATGTAAAAGTTCAGCCCTTCATCTCCTGCAGCCTTGGCCCAGACTGTGACAAAGCAGATCAAAATGCTGGTTATGTTAGGGGTGCCTGGATCTGGGATTTAAAGCTGGCAGGGTGTCCATGCCCTTGGTCTGACAGCAAACCTGCTGTGCCTCTGCTTCCTCCACATCTGGGAGATGCCAGGATGGGGAAGACTGCTGTGGCTGCTCCTGAGCGGAGTGGGTGAAAGAGCTTGGTGAGAACCCATCCCTCCCAAAGTGGAGCTGATGCTCTCCCCTGCTTCCAACCAGATGAGGCTGGAACA
The DNA here is from genome assembly GCF_022539315.1 of Serinus canaria. Taxonomy (NCBI): domain Eukaryota; kingdom Metazoa; phylum Chordata; class Aves; order Passeriformes; family Fringillidae; genus Serinus; species Serinus canaria. The sequence continues at coordinate 8,357,901 of NC_066331.1, read as the reverse complement.
AGAGACAGACCTGTGTCCCTTCCCCACCCACCAGAGCATCCTGTGTGAGCAGTTTGCCAAAGGAACAAGCAAACTTCACTCTTGGAGCCTTTCCCAAGAGTTGCACTGGATGTTCCCTGAGCTCTAACTCACTGCTGAACAACACAGACCTTTTCCAGCAGGATGATTTTTCAAAACTTTAAAAATATAGAGTGGGAGAAGTGTAAGGAAAAGGGTTTTCTCCCATTCTGACAAGAGCTCCTGCCTTCTCCCTCCAAACTGGCATCATGTTCTGCAAAAATATCCAGCTCTCACTGGTCAGCACTCCTTGACAAAGCTTCTTGCCAGGACACTTGTTGAGTTTTGATGTGGTTTCTGCTGGTGTGTGCCAGCACCTGGCAGGCAGCATCTCTCAAACTCTCTCCTCTTTTTCCCTCTTTCCTCTCCCCTGTGCCAGATTCCACCTCACCTGTTTATCTCCTCTCTTGCACAGCCCTTGCCTTGTGCCAGACTTCTCCATCTCTGTCTCTGCTCCTTTCTGTTCCTGTGCTCCTGGTGACAAACCCCAAACGTACCCAAAGGGGGGTGGGTGTTGAGTAACTGCAGCACACACAGTGCCTGAGCCTCCCAGGCCACCCTTTGTGAGCATCTCTGGGCAGCTCTCTGTGGTTTTGTGAATTGCTTTTGACTCCTTGGAGTGGCTACTTAGAATAGAGGTTAGCAAGATTAAAAGAGTAAAGTGGGTATTTATTAAAGGCCTTCAACAGATACACCATGGGCAGTGCAAAAGCCTCAAAGAGGCCACACCCAAGATAGAAACAGTCAAGAGTTTTTCAGACAGAAATAAATTTGGTCCATTTACATATCAGAGGTTAATCCTCCAATTACAGCTTCAGGTAATGAAGTCCTGTTCCCCCAGTTTGCACCCTCTCCAAATTCACTTTTGTTTAGTGTGGCATTCACATTCCCTGAAAAATCCCTTTGCCCAGGATTTTTCTCCTGGGAAGCTGAGAAGCCTCAGAGAAACAGGAAAACAATTCTTATCTCATTTGCTTCTCCTGTGCTGTGCCCATGTGGAATGTGTTTGGGGATTGTTCACCCACAGGTGATTGTTCCATTGCATTCTGCTGGGAGCTGTTTTCACTCTTTGGCCAGTCAGGGCCAGGCTGTGTCAGGAGAGAGTCAGGAGTTTTCATTATTATCTTTTTAGCCTTCTGTCTGTATGCTTTCTGTATTCTTTAGTATAGTTTAGTAGTCTTTAAATAATACAGTATCATAAAGTAATAAATTTACCTTCCGAGAGCATGGAGTCAGATTCATCATTCCTTCCTTCATCAGGGTACCCTGTAAATACAATAGCTTGTACTTTTTGGGGCCTAAGGCTGTAGGGTGTCCTTGAGTTTCAGGCCCAGAGGAATTGTTTTGTCTCACCAAAATGTGAAGGCAGCAGCTGACACTTCATATCGAGTTATGCACTAATGCTGTTCAGGATTTGAAAAATATAAAGGCTGAAATCTTAAGGCATCACTTTGAGACTTCACCTTGCCAAGAACTGCTGTTCCCAAACCTGTGCTGCTCTTATGGTCCCTTTGTCTGTGACTGCTCAGGTAGCAGCAAAGTCTGGTGTTGGAATAGATGGGAAGCAGGACTGAATAGCTTGTGGAAAAAAATGAGAGTGAAGAGGAACCTTGTGAAGTTCTGCAGTGAGGAATGACAGGGGAAGGAGAAAATCTGAGTTCTTCTTTGGGTTGCTCCAGTTCAGTGACCTGCTCAAGTGTCTACTGGCTTCCCTAAAGGTTACTCAGGTTGGCCAAATGCATCTTTAAAGGTCACCAAAGCCCACCTAGACCTTGGTGAAACCTTGAAATGTTCTGCTGACACAGCTGAGGGTAAGTTGGACAGGCAGGCTTAGTGCATGGGGACCCTGGTGTTGGGGTTACCCAGACCCACCTTGTGTTTCCACCTTGAGGGGAGGAGAAGAGACCCTTGTCTGAACCAGCTGGGCCAGTCAGGGTCTGTCCTGGGCTGCTCCTGCAGGGGGGTGGCAGGGAGGGAAATTCTGTGCTGTTTCTTCCAGAAGTTTCTGTGGGAAGCACCTCTGCCCTTGGCGTGGCTCCAGGGCGTGAGGAGCAGCAGCAGGGAGCTCTGAGCTGTGTCTGCCTGTGCCAGGCTCCAGCCCCGAGGCAGGGCAGGCACAGCAGCTCTGTGTGGTGCCAATTAGCCCTGCTAATCCCTGCAGCTGCTTCATTTGGGTGCAGCCTGTGCTGATGTGATTATGCTGCTTCTGGTCCCCAGGCTGGCTCGTGTGCTCGGCGTGGCATTACAGCCCTGAGCAGGGAGGGGTCTGGGGGCTTTCTGTACAGAAACAAACTGCAGGAGGGGGGAGGTGGAAAGGAAAAGACCCCTTGGGGTGAGCAGTGGTTGGGTTTGATGCTCTTTTTGTGAAGCAGCATTGAACAGACGTGTCCCAGCACTCCCCTGGTGTGGGAAATGGATTTGTGGAGAACTCTCAAAGCCTGACAGAAGGCTCACACAGTGTGCATCTGTATGGGAACCTTGAGAAAAGAGATGGTGACTTGGAAGTGCCATGGGATAGGACAGACATTGCTGAGAGAGAAATGGAGCTAGAAACAAGTTTCAGAGGGTGGCCTTGCAAAAAAGACTATGTATATATAATATAGATGATACAGATATATATAGATAGATATGGAGAAACAGAACTATGAAAGATGCATTGTAGTAAGACCCACGAAGAGTAATTTCAGATGATTGGCTTTAAGGCATTTGCAGCATGGTGTGGCAAAAGCTGATAGGCCAAAAATGCTTATAAAGTATTGTCATTAAGAAATATGATACAGATATATACATAGATATGCATGGAGAAAGAGAACTAGGAAAGATGCATTGTATTGGGACCCACAAAGAGTTATTTCAGATTATTTGCTTTAAGGTATTTACAGTATGGTGTGGTAAAAGCTGATAGGGCAAGAAACACTTATGATGTATTGAATTAGGAAATAGTTGGCTTTTGATTGTGATAGTGTGAATTGTAACATTTGTATTGTCTCACTCTTCACATGAGACTGAAAATGGAATAAAAGTTTTTAAAACGCCTCTCAGTTGCCCCTCCTCTGGGTCAGAAAATGGCTCAATCTGATCCCCTGGAGCTGCTCAAACACGGCGCTGTGCTGCTGGGATGGGCAGGCTTCCCATGGAGGGAAAAGCAGACAGGCTGGATGATGTGATGCCTTGGCCATAACAGCTTGTGCACTGTAGATCAGGAGCTGGCCTGCCCCTTCCTCCCATGCTGGTGTTATCAGCCCAGCTGTGGGGAGCATCATTTGCCCAAATCCTCCTGCCACCTCGTGTGGCCCTGCTGTGGCAGTGACAGCTGTGCTGACAGCCCACATCCCATTCCCCATTGCTCAGGTTAATGAAGCCAGGGCTCAGCTCTGTGTGCACTGAATAACAGAATAACCACGGGCTAATTCTCCCCAGCCAGTTCTCTTGCATTATTTATAGATAGGAGTAGCACACTATCCATGAGGGAAACATATGGACACTTGGCTGTCAGACTGTACTCAGGTATCTCTTTTTTCCATCTCCTCTTTCCAGTAAAGTTAGCTTAAAAAAAAAAAAAAAGGCCAAAAATGATGATAAAAATGTAGAATAAGACTCTGACTTCAGAAAGATAAGCCCTTGTCCCACTGGTATTGACTTAGCAACTCACAGCTACCTGTGCTGTCCTTGTTCCCTCAGCCTGGAATCCTTCCTGTGGTTGCACTGAAATCCCTTCAGCAGAGCAGTCCTCACATCTCCACTTGTCTTCTTGCTGTAATTCCTGCCTCCAGATGATGTAAAGATGACACAAGAGCCCTGCTGAAATGCTGCTTTCCAGCCTTGAGATTTCCCAGCTCAGAGCTCTCCTGTGGAGTTAATCAGTAATTCAGGCACCTCCTCCAAAACCCCAGCCTTCTCCAAAGCCTCTCAAAATCACAGATGAGCAATGTTAGAGAAAAGACACTTCTGTAATTAAAAAATTTGCTTCCACTGATATTTTCCATGGTAAATATTCATTGAGACAAGAACTTTTAAAAGATTTTTTTCCCTATTGCTTCACCTCAAGCCTAAGGGTGTTCGTAGCAAAATACTGTGATTCTGTTGAAAACATTTAATTTCAAACTTGCTCATCCAGGGCTCCCTAATGTCTCATTTTCCAGCTCACAAGAGACCTCAGCATTCCAGCTTTCCATTCTTGTTTGGAATTGAAAGTAATTTCAAATGTCTAAACTCCTGGTTTGAATTCCTTTTTGGGGCTAAGTGATGATTTTCCTTATCAAAGTTTTCTATTCTCTTTTCTGCTTGGTTTTTACTCATGAGTGTGTGCAAGCATTTCCTTAATCTAAAGAAAATCAGCATCTATAAGAAAATTCCTTTTACCCTGTGCAGCTTTAATTTCACCCAGCACCAGCTTCTGCCTGGTGCTTCCCAGTGGGAATTGTGAAGCTCCCAGTGGTTTCCTCAGCATTAGCTCTAACCAGGGAAACAATCCCATAAAAACAAATTGGTTTATTTAATAGCCTTAATCATATTTTTATGTGTAGAGAGACAAATAGAAATGCTGCCAAACACAGCTTTCCTCTTCCCCCTGCACCTGGAGCCTGGCTGATTGATTTTGGAGTTTTTGCTGCTTTTTTTTTTTTTTTTTTTTTTTTTTTGGCCAGGATTGGCATTAAATGGGTGAGATTGAATTTCTTGATTGGACTCAGTTATTTATTAGTTCTTATATCTGTTACAGTCTCACAAACCCTGAGTTCTACAGCATTTCACTCTAACAAACTAAAAATGGAGCCCCATCTCTCTCTCCAAGGCCTTTGAAGGCCTTGGAGAGAGAGATGGGGCTCTCTCTCCAATTGTCCAATTAAGAAATGACAACTCAATTATTTTTACTTTTAACCCAATAACCAACCACCCATGGCCCACAATGAGGACTTTTTTATCCAATTACACAAAACCACCCAAACCCATGGAGAAGAAGGAGAAGAAGAAGGAGAAGAAGAAGGTGAAGAAGAAGAACCAGCCTCTGCCCTAAAACCTCCGTTTTGCTCTATATATATTACTGTATTCTAAACCCTTAAACTCCAGGTTTTCCATCCTGTGATATCACACACTTCTATTCAAACTCCACACCCACAATCCCAGTTCTGTCATTCCATTTTGGAAGCTTCTCCATGGTCTCAGGTCAATGCAGTGTTCTCTTGGGGGTCAGTGCCTGGCAGCACAGAAAGTCTGAAATTCTCAGTGACCAGGGTCCCAACAATTGATGGTACCTGAGATGTTGGAAAATAGCTCTGGTCTGCAGCCAGAGCCTGTCTGTGACAGCACTGGCAGCAATCCAGCCCTCTGGGATTGAATTCAGACCTGCAGGCATGATCCCTTTTCCCTTCAGGAATTCTCTCTTCCCAGCTCTCAGTGTCTCACTCCATTCCTGGAGGCATCACCTGCCCAGCAAAGCAAACTGCCCCTGTGGGGACCTCACTTTTGGGAACATCTCCCTGAACCAGGTGCTCTGAGTCTCTGGTTTGCTGTTTATCTGTTGGGTGTTTTTTTTTCTGGCAGCTGGATGGGCTCTGTGCCCACTCTGCTGTGTTGGGCTGGGCTCTGTCCAGCTATTTTTCTCTCTGAAGCAGAGATGAGACCGTGACCAAGTGAGGTTTTGTCTGGCTCCTATAAGGAAACTATCTCTGCACTGATCCATATCCAAGGGAATGTGGAGACACGACAGAAGTTTGTGCTCTCCAGGCTCCTACTTGCAGAGAAAGAAGGAAAAAAAAAAGGGACTTAAAAATTCTCCCACTATAATTTTTTGCTTTAGGGAGTTAACAGCTGTTGGACCTTGCTGTTGCTCAGAGCAATTCATGAAGAATTGTTGCCTGACAAAAGTTTTGAGCTTCTGGGTTGCTCAAGTCCCCCAGATCCTGTCTCTGTGTCCATGTTTTGGGAACTGCAACTGCTTTGAACAGCCAAGATTTTATCTATGCTTACACTCTGAGGGTGAAGGATTTTGTCTTTCCCTTCTGGAGGTGTTGCCCTGCTTGCCCAGGAGCTGGGAAGGCAGGAGATCTGAGGGCTGTGGCTCTGCAGCTGGGGCCAGCCTCTGACAGTGCCCTGGAGGGCAGCCCTGGGAGCTTCCCAAAGGCTTTTCCAGGGTGTCAGAGCAGGTGGCAATGCAGAGGGAAGGCAGAGAATGACACTGAGGGAAGTGCATCCTCTTTGCCTCACAGCAAGCAGCCCAGAAGTCAAATTTCATCATCTTTCTCAACAGCCTTTCAAAAGAGAGTAATTTGCATCAGTCCAACAGCAGCACCTCATGGGGTTTTTCATGAGGCAAATTTGTCCTCTCCAGAAAGGCCACCCTGCATTGCTCTTTCCTCACAGGTCCCCTGCAGACCTGTCAGCTCTGGTACCAGCTGCTGGGATTGGAGTTGATTGTTCTGATAGGAATAATCAGGGAAGGGGAAGATGTTTATTTTATTTAGTTTATTTTTTTCTGTTTCCCCCCCAATTTCTCATGACACTTGGGCTGGCAGAGCAAGGAGTAGCTGGGGAGAGGTTGAGCACCATTTGTGGCAGCTGCTCCTGCTGCTGAGGTGGCTGCAAGGCTGGCTCAGGAGCCAGGCACAGGTGAGGATGCTCAGACTCCCTCCTTTCCAATTTCACACTTCATTTGAATGCACAGACAGGAGAGGAGATTACTGCAAAGCCAGCCCTCAGCTCTCCTGACTGCAGGATGGAAATGGAAATCTCTGAACCCTGAACTGGCTCACTGAAACCTCCTCAGGGTGGAGGACCTGGAAGTATTCCCTGTTCTGCCTCTTCTGGGAAAGCTCTTGAATAGGGGATGTCTCTTTTACTTGGAAAAGACAAAGATTGTTGAATATTAGGCTGGGGGTTTTGCTGCAGCTGTGTCTTAAAGGATTTTGGGAGTAAAAGCTGCACGCTTCTTCTCTGCCCTCCCTTTGCTCTCAGAACCAGTCTTGAAGGTGCAAAATTTATTTCTGGGCTAAACAGGATGGGGATATGAGCATCATAAAGTCACCCCAGGAGAACTGTTTAGAGTGAGAATCTGCAGTCTGAGCAGGTGGAGGGAGGGAGGAGCGTGGCCATCTCCCTCGAGGGGATTAGGGAAGCCTCCCTGGGTTTATCCTGCCTGAGGAGCAGACTGGGAGGAGAGCTGGGAGCTGCTGGTACACATTGCAGGGAGGAGAAGGCAAGGGATAGGGGAATATGAACAAACAGACTGTGTTAGTTGATAAATGGATGAGTAGGTGACAGTTGAAGGGTCCCTGGGACATTCCTGCCCCCAGAGCACTGCCCAGAGGAGGCTGGAGGGACCAAAGGGAGCTGTGACACTGACTGGGGTTGATGGATTTACAGCAGTAGTTGTGTGCCTTGGTGTTCCCACTGTAGCAGACCTGATTAAGCTCTTTTCTGACCCAGAGATGGGATAACTGAGAGGTGTTTTAAAAACTTTCATTCCATTTCCAGTCTCATTTGAAGGGTGAGACAATACAGGTATTATAATTCACGCCATCACAATCAGAAGCCAACTATTTCCTAATTACAGCACACTGTGAGAGTTTCTTGGCCTATCAGCTTTTGCCACACCATGCTGTAAATGCCTTAAAGCCAATCATCTAAAATTACCCCTTGTGGGTCCTACTACAATGCATCTTTCATAGTTTTATTTCTCCAAAGTATCCAGTCTTTTTTGCAAGGCCATCCTCTGAAACTTGTTTCTAGCTCCATTTCTCTCCCAGCAATGTCTGTCCTATTCCATAGCATTTCCAAGTCAACATTTATCTCAAGATTTGGATACAGATGTACACTGTCAGGCTTTGTGATTCCTCTGCAAGTCCATTTCCCACATTTGCCCACCCAGGGGGCTTTGTCTTGGCCAGAGGTGCCTGCAGGTGTGTCAGGTGCTGTGTCCTGGCTCCCCAGCAGCTGGGCTGAGCAGGGGCTGTGAGCTCCTCAGCTCTGCAGGCAGCAGCTGGGCTGGGATGCTTCACTCTGTCAGTACCTTCTGGAGAAGCTGCTGCATTTTCCTACAGCAGATCCCAGGAGTGTTTTGGATCAGGGAGTGCTCCTGGCTGGGAGGAACCACAGGGCTGCAAATGAGTCCCCTGGACTGTGTCACACCACAGGTCATTGCCCTGCCCTGGAAGTGCCATCCCAAGAGGAGCAGCATTGCCCAGAGCCAGTCCTGGCACTGGGTGTCACATCTGTGGTTGCTCCTTTCTCATAGCTCCAAAGGGTTTGGAATATCTGCTCATCTGGAGCTCATCTCTGCCTCCGGATCTTGGCACATTTGACTGATTCCCTTCCTAAACTGGAAAACCTGAATCCAGCAGGGCAGATGAGTGTGGTGGGGAGAGGAATGTGGGGGGTTTTGGGGTTTGTTTGATGGGCTGGTGTTTTTTGTTTGGTTTTTATCCCCCCAGGATTTTCTGTGTTATCAGCACATGCCCAGCAGTGGTACTTGCTTGAGCAGCTGTAATTTCCTCATTCCTTCCAGTGCAAACCTGCCCAGCATCTCAATGCTGCCATTCAATGTTTCCTCTGAAGAATGAGAGGCAGCAGCAGTGAAAAAATCATCCTTTATATTGGTGGACATGCTAGTCAGGATTATGGGATAATCAATTCTGTATTTATCTCTGCCATCTCTTCCAAGGTCAGGATTTACACTATTTTTTTTTTTTTTAATTTTTTCCCCTTCTTTGGTAGATTTATCTCTGCTTTAGAAAGCCTTGAGAGCATGTTATAGCCACTTTCACTTTGGAAGGTGCTGAATTTGAAGCAGCAGACTGAAGGTACCAAGATATTAATCCCATTTCTATGCAGTTATGCACTGGTTGGCAGCAACCTCAAGAAATGCAAACCAGGCTTTTTTTAAATATTTGTGAGGATCAAGAGGCAAAGATGCTCTGCTGCCAGCCTAGAACCATCCCCCAGTGCAGTGGTTTGGGTTTGTTCATTTGAGATTTTGTTAATTTGGGGATTTTTTGGTTAATGTATTAATGAATGTGGTGGGTTTAGTGTTGGTTAAATATGAGTGTATTCACTTCTTGTTGTGAGGTAGGATTAGGAGAAAGGTACAGTAGGTTTAAAAGTTAAAAAGGATATAAAGAAAAAATTATTAATAGTAACTTAAAAAAGAGCAATAAGAATTAGAATAAAACCTTTAGAATACTTCTTTTCTCCTTATAACTTTTTTAAAATTGATAATGAAAAGAAACAAACCTTAACATTTTAGTTAGTTTACTACTTTTAGAATAGTTTTTTTTTTAGTTTATTTAGGGAGATAAGTCTTTCTTGTTAATGTTATAGAGACCTTTCTATAAGAAAAATAGGGTTTTTTGTGGGTTTTCATTTTTTTATCAACAGTAGTAGTTTGGGGAAATTTGTAATTGTGAATTCTTTTTTCTATAAGTTTGTTTTTATAGCTGTGGTTTTGGGTTATGTTAATTTACCTGGGCAGCATCCCAGGGAACAGGCTGTGGTACTTCATCTCACCTGGGCAAAGTTTTGTGGGATAAAGGCAAAGACCCCATGGGGCTGTTGGTGCTACAGCCACCCTTGGGGTGCTGCAATATTGGCCAAGGCTCTGTGGCTTTGACTAGCCAAGGATTGATCAAACTTGGTCCTCTAGTTTTTGAAGGATTTGCTTTATTTTGATATTTTTAGTGCTTTGCAGTGGCTGCTGATCACTGAGCTTTGTAGGACCCTAAGAGTCCTTTGTAGAATCCTAAGGGTCCTTTGTAGGACCCTAAGAGTCCTTTGTAGGTCCTTGGTAGCATCCTAAAGGTCCTTTGTAGAATCCTAAGGGTCCTTTGTAGGTCCTTTGTAGGACCCTAAGAGTCCTTTGTAAGTCCTTGGTAGCATCCTAAGGGTCCTTTGTAGGACTCTAAGGGTCCTTTGTAGGTCCTTTGTAGAATCCTAAGGGTCCTTTGTTGATCCTCCTAAGGGTCCTACAAGGAGTCCTTTGTAGCTTCTTTGTAGGTTCTCCTATGTCGTAGTTGAGAAGAAGACAATCCAAAGCAACACACTCCATTTTCAGAAGGCTTCAAACTGTTTTTATTCCAGCATGAGTGCTTTTTATACATTATTACAAAACTCATAAATTTACACTTTGCTCATTGATCAGGAAAGACAAACAAAGTGCTCATTGGAATGGGCAGTTCAGGTTTCTCTTATTTCTCCTTCTTTCTTTCTTGGTTTCTATGTCAGTGACCTTGGTAAGAAATTCTTTCAGGGGTAGACATGGATCCTCTGATCAAACATGGATCCTCTGATCAAACATGGATCCACTGATCAAACATGGATCCTCTTCTCAAACTTCTCTCTGGCTCCCAGAATTGCCTGTAAAACCTCTGCCACACTCTTAAGGGTCCTTTTTAGGACCCTGGTTCCAAGGTGGGGGATTTGAGGGCTGTAGGGGAAGGGCAGGGCTGTCCCTGCCTCCTGCACATCCGTTCCTGGGGCATGGGGTGTGCTGTGCTCCAGGCAGGAGGTTTGGGTGCCACAGTTTTGGCTGGATCCCAGCTCCCAGCTGAACCTGGTGCTCTGGAATCTCTGGCTGAGTTTCTGTGGGAATTCAGGCTCAGGCACAGGTGGGGAACTCTTGGGTGCTTGGGATTTACCTCAACAGCAACTCTGGGTGCTGTAACAACAATTGTTACCTACAGATGGGATATTAGGAAAAAATTCTTCCCTGTGAGGGTGGTGGGGCCCTGGCACAGGTTTCCAGAGCAGCTGTGGCTGCCCCCATCCCTGGAATGTCCAAGGCCAGGCTGGAAGGGGCTTGGAGCCAGCTGGGATAGTGGCAGGTGTCCCTGCCCATGGCTCACTGGATGAGCTTTAAGGTCCCTTCTAATCCAAACCCTTCTGTGATTTTATGATATTCCTAAATAGACAAACCTTTGCCCAGGTGAGATGAAGTACCACAGCCTCTTCTCAGGGATACTGGACAGGTAAATTAACATAACCCATAAGCACAACTATAAGAAAAACTTAAAGAAAATTTTAAATTTTTCACAATTACAAATTTCCCCAAACAACTACTGTTCATAAAAAAATTAAGAGATGAAGATGATTGGATTAATGACTCTGCCAATTTTGGTGTGCTCCATCCAGCAGCCCTACCCTGCTTGAGCTCAGTTTCAGTGCTCCTGGTCTCAGTGGTGCTCTGTCACTCTGATCCTGCCTCTCTTCCAGACTCTTCTATCAATTAACCCAGCATCCGGGAGGGAGGGGAAATTTTAAAACTGAATTATCTTTTATTTTATTTTTTAATATAAAAAACACTTGTTCAGGAGGGACTGTTTTTTCTCTTGCAAGGCTCTGTGCAGTGGTGAAAGAAAGCCTCAAATTCAATATTTCCCATGCAACATTTTTCATATTTCCATCTGTTAAAATGGAAATTTTAATTTTTGATTGACAAAAATTTCTTAACTGTTGTTAGACAGTGAGTTGACAATGGCAAATAATCCATACAAAATCCTTGTGGATTAGTTCTGCATTCAGGATTCTGGCACTCTTGGTATTACTACTTTTACTTTTTCTTTTTTATGATGTTTTTTTTTGCTGCAGAGGACTCAAGAGGCTGACGTTGTGAATGAGGCACCGAGCTGAACTCGGGAGGTCTGTGTTCAGCTTCCAGCTCCCTTAATCCTTCTGTAAGCCTTATTGAAAAGGATTCAGCTCCTTTAAATTGCCTTTGCAAAAGCTCCAGGTCGAGCTGGAGCCTTGTGAGCTGACATGCAGAGAGAGGAGAGTTTAACACCTAATTGGGGAAAGTAGGGAGCTCTTGGTTTTAAAAGTGTCAGGCTGCAAATACGTGGCTGGGAGGCAGCCAAGCACTCTGTGAGGAATGGATCTCCCTGGGAAAAGGGTCACTCTGGGGTGCTGGCTCACTCCTCAGTCTTCACATAGCTGTTCCCATATCTGCAGCCCCCCAAAAGCTCTGGTTGACCCACATGGTGGTGGTTTCTGTTTCGGGGGTGTTGCTTGAAGAGGTGGCTGCTTAGTCTGGCAGAGTCACTGGGGAACTGGGTGAGTGCTTAAATAGGAGTTTGAATTGGGATATTCAGTAGGGAAGTTGCAGCAATAAATAAAATCCTGTGAGAAATTGAGTGATGACCTTCTCAGCAAGAAGAAACCCAATCTGCTCAGCTAATAAACTTTCCAGGTTTGCATTTCCCTTTCCCAGAAAGGTGAGGACTACTTCAATTCCTCCTCCCTGGCTGATCACTGGGGCTCTGCAGGAGCCTTTTGGGAACTTGGAGGTTCCCCCAGGTGAGGGGAACCCCCAGAGCAGCCCAAGGGGGAAGGAGGAGCAGCTCTGCAGCTCTCAGTGTGAACAAGGGACAAAACTTGGAGACAAAGGCTGAGGCTTCAGTGAGCCAAGTGGGCTGTCAGTCTTCCCAAGAGCTGCCAAAGGGGAAGGGAAGGAAGGTCCAGATTGTGGGATGATGCTGTCTGAGGCTCTTCCTGTATCTGCTGGTTCCTGGAGGAAGGAACTGGGTCTCTGCCAGGGTTTGAGTCATCTCCTTATCTGCAGCTCCCTCTGGGCTGCATTCTGCATGTGGGTGAATTCCCAGTGAGATGGAGACACCTGGAATCCTGTTCCCACAGGAGTCATTGATTCTTGTTGCCCATAAGTGACCTGTGGCCCTGAGGGGGAGGGAAAAGAGCAGGAAGGAAGGGAAGGCACTGCCTGCAGTGTGGATAACTGGAAATGGGGTGGTTTTCCTTAAAAACTGTTAAGGCTACAAATAAATCTGTCTTTTCCTTGCCCTCTGCAGAGTAACCAGACCTTCCCCTGCACAGGGCCCAGGGCTGTTGGAACCTTGGTCACTGAGAATTCCAGACTTTCTGTGCTGCCAGGCACTGACCCCCAAGAGAACACTGCATTTCACCTGAGGTCATAGAGAAGCTTCCAAAATGGAATGACAGAACTGGGATTGTGGGTGTGGAGTTTGAATAGAAGTGTGTGATATCACAGGGTGGAAAACTTGGAGTTTAAGGGTTTAGAATACAGTAATACATATAAAGAAAGATGGAGGTTTTAGGGTGGAACTGGTCCTTCTTCACTTTCTTCTTCTGCACCTTCTTCTCCACCTTCTTCTCCATGGGTTTGGGTGATTTTGTGTAATTGGATAAAAAAGTCCTCATTGTGGGCCATGGGTGGTTGGTTATTGGGTTAAAAGTAAAAATAATTGAGGTGTCATTTCTTAATTGGACAGTTTATCCTTCAAAGGCCTTGTAGAGAGAGAGATGGGGCTCCATTTTTAGTTTGTTAGAGTGAAATGCTGTAGAACTCAGGGTTTGTGAGACTCTAACAGAGATCAGAACTAATAAACATCTGAGTCTAATCAAGAAATTCCATCTCATGGATTTAATCCCAATCCTGGCAAAAAAACAAGCCAAGCTTCCACACAGGTCCTGTCTCTGGTTTCTGTGGCACTGCAAGAGCACAGGGAGGGCTGCAGGGATGTCCCTAAAGGGCCACATCTGTCCCTGCTCCTTGTATGGCAGCTCTCAGATTTTCTGTTTGCTCCTGCTGCTGGGTTATGATGAGCTGGGCAGTGGGGACAGGTCTTGCATCACTGGTGACTCAACATCCCACTGAGTCATGGCATCAATATTCCAGAGTGAATTAACACATGGGTAGGAGTGTGTGCACAGGCCAGGAAGAAGTTATATTCAGCACTGATGTTGTAAAGGAAGTGATCTCTTTATCAGAGTGGTGTAAACATCATTTTCACATTCAGGGAACTACGGAAGTATATCTGTAGGCCTGAAGGGATTGTCTGCTGGAGAGTAAAAATAGAAAATTAAATGCAAGGCATTTGGGTCTTCTACCATGAAGTACAGCAATCCTGATCTGATTGCAATGATTATGAGTGCAAGTTACTGAAAGTTTTAATGTAAAAATAAATTGCAATTATCATGGAGGGAACACTACACTTGGCTGGAGGAGATAAAAGTCCATGTTCAATACATCAACTGCAATTCTTGAAATATTTTTGAGGACCATTTAAGATTTAGAGTGCTTGAAATGCTGCTCCCACATGAGAAGTATTTCTAGGAAGGCTTGTGGAGCTCTGAGTTGGTATGTGTGTAAATCCTTGGGTGGTTTGTGCCCCTGTGACTCACATTTGAGTCATCAACCTGAGCATCTGCTTAAGTTTTGAGGAGAGATCAGATGCATTCTTACCTTTTACAGAAGCCCTGGTGGCCTGAGGAAGTGAGGTCATTGGTGAGAAAGTGCTTGATCCTGAGAGGATGTGTTATCCTTGTTATCCTTTTGGATTCATTACTCCATCCTCAGAGCATGTCACCCTATTTTTCCCAGCTGAATGTCCTTCTAATTAAATTTAATCTCCTTAAATGTTTGGTTTGTATTCCTGCCCCTCATAGGGGTGCTGCATTTGTGCCATTTGTACTTTTGCTAATTTCCTATCCTGTCCTTAATCTTTTTTTCCTCTGTCTCTGAATTTGGGATGAAACAAGTCTTTCAAATAAGATGTAGTTAAGAAAATGAGCTGGTCTCCACTGATTTACCTGTTCTTGTAAAGCCACTTTTTTTTTTTGGAGCTCTTTGCTCCAGAGCACACATTCTGCTGATAAACAACTGCCTGTGGCACCCCAGGCTAGGCTGAGCAGGTCTCAGCTGCTGTCAGCTCTTCACTGGCTGTGATTTTGATTTGTGGCACTCTGTGACAGCTGTCACCTGTATTTAGGTCCCTCACTGTATTTGTGTCCCTGCTGGTGTATTGATGGAGCTGGTCCATGGCTCGCTCTGTGGGAACAGCCATGAAAGATTTGGGACAGGTTTGAGCTTGGAAGTGGCACTGAGAGGATCCTTGACCATGGAGAGGTGATCTTGTTGGGAAGGTCCAACCAGGGGGAAATCTGCTGAAGAGTCTTTACCCTGTGATTGGGCATGGCTGAACAAAAGCCTAGCAGAAAATGGGAGCAGGTTCTGGGAAGTGCAGTTATTGTTCTGCCTATATTGTGATTGCTGTTTTCATGACCTTTGCTCCTGTTTACTTGCTGACTGAAGTTGTGATTCTATTGCTATGTTTTTAAAAGTGATTCAATAAAGAGTATTTTTTTCTTTGGGGTAATAATTATCTCATATCTTGTAGAACATTTGTAGATTAATGCAAAGTCGTAACGTGAGGAAGTGATTTTGATCTCTAGTGACTAATGTGATGAATAATTTTGAATTTTTTTCCTTGTACATGAATCAGTACAGACGTGGTGATGCTCTGCTATAAAGAATTGCAAACACAGGTGGTTCCCTTGCATTTCAGGATAATGGTATCATTAATATTAGAAAGGCTTGGGTTGGAAGGGACATTAAAACCCATCCAGTTTCACCCCCTGCCATGGGCAGGGACACCTTCCACTATCTCAGGATGCTCCAAGCCCTGTCTAGCCTGGTATTGGACACTGCCAGGAATGGGGCAGCCACAGATTTTGGGGCTCACTTCCCCAGAGAAACATGGCCCTGGTCATCCCAATGGTCCTTGGCAGTCCCTCCTGGTGGCATTTACCTTGTCCTGCCTTGGCACAGGAAAGAACAAACTCTCCTTCACTGCCCTTCTCGTGTGCTGTGCCCAGCAGAGCAGCTGTTTGCAGGCATGAGAGCTGCCTCCTTGGCCAGCTCCTCAGGAAATCTCTGTGACCAGGAAGTGCTGTGTTTGGGAATCAGCAGTGTGAATATCTCCTCTCTTTCCTCTCTCAGAGCAGTTAAATGATGAGAACTCTAAATCTGATTCTGCCATGACTTTCTTTAGTGGCCCAGGGCAAACACATTATTTACACTCATCTGATGGCAGCCTGTGTGCAGCCAGCAGGAGTTTGGGCTCGAGCTGCCCATGGGAGGACAGCTCCTGAGGGAGAAGTCTCTTGGGGCTGGTGCTCTTTGTGCCAAGCTGACAAGTGCTGATGGGATACCTTTAGTGCACTGAGGCTGTACTGTTTGTCCAGGAGCCAAGCTGTGCTCTGCAGTGTGCTCTGCAGGGACCTCACTGAGGGGTTTAACACACACTCCTCTCATAACGAGGTCAGGAGCTCTAACAGACCCATTATCCTGGATTGTGCTCATGAGAGGGAGCACAGGCTGCAATAAATGCTGGTAGAGGCTGCTAAGGCCCAGAAACCTTTCTGAATCTCTCATCTAGGATTCTCCCAGTTGAGCCCAGCTCCTGCAAACTGGAGATGCTCCCCATGAGCTCTGGAAAAGCTTTGCTGTCCCAGTTGCCAGCAGTGCTGTCACAGAAATGATTGGCATCTTCCCCAGACTGATGCTCCACAAAAACAACTATTCCTTTTATGTTACATCCCTGCTAGGAGTGTGGGTTTTCTACCTGTGGCTGCCAAAATGTTGAGGGGAACAGGGGAAGTGAGGGAAATGTCTCAAACTCTCAAAGCCCAAAGCAGCACATACTGAATCCCATTCAGCTCTGCTGGGAAGTGTTTACCAGGAAAGCCTTTAGAAAGCACAAGAAGGCAACAAAACAATTGCACAAACACAGACTGTTTTCTTCCCAGCAATAATCTAATCATCAAAAAGGGAACTTTCAGTTCTGTGACTCCTCAGGCTTAGGAAGAGCAGATAAAGCCAAAGCTGGTTAGAGCAGCACGATTCATGTTTCCTCCAGCAGCCGCTTCTCATTTCACCTCCTGTTTTCCCTGGAAAGTGAGGAAACTCTTGTTTCTTTTGGACATAATAGGTCTGGGGAATGCCAAAACATTTTCTTTTTTCAGTTTTCTATCACATTTAAATGTGGAAGCAGTGCTGTTGCATGGTGGGAGATGCTTCACCATCACAGTTGGTGACTGAAGCATGTGGGGCTGGATGTGCTTTGGCAAAATTTTTGGCTGAGTTGTTGGAGCAGGAGAGAGCTGTGGAGCTGGAGGGATATTTGGTTTCAGTCCATATCACGCTGTCTTGGTTTGGAAAGACAGATCTCTGCTAAGGAAGGCAGGAGCCTCCCCTGAAATGGAAATTCCCTCCCCCTCCCTCCAAAATGCTATAAATTTTAAATTAAGGGGCTCTCAGGCAAAAAAATATTGGAGCAGGAATAACAGTATCATAAGTTCTTTATTAGGGAAGAAAAGAAAAAGATAAAATAAACAATGCAGTGAACCAAAGCAGCCCTGGCAGAGGCAGAGCACAGCCTGACACCCTGTGGGTCAGGGGGCTGGCAGCAGTGCCACTGGAATTGTGGCTCAGCCCTCCTGCAGGGCCAGGGCTGGTTCTGCTGGAGCAGGGATCCTGGAGCAGGGTGCACTCTGCCTCTGGAGATCCAGGGGAAGAGGCAGCTGCTGCTCCTCTGGGAATCCAGTGGAGAAGCCGTGCTGGTGTTCCAGAATCTCAGATTCTATCCAGGTAGGAATGCTTGGCTCCTCCCTCTGGGCTCCCATCTCCCAGTGGGATGCTGCAGTTCTTATCAGCCATGCAGGGACATTCCATGGCCTGTTATCAGCAGGTGTCCCCTGAGGGAGGAGTGGGTGTGGAAGAGATAAGGAAAACTGCCCAATGGACAGAAGACAGCTGGCACACAGATGGCAAATAGAATACAGCTTGCTTGGCAATCCAGGACACACCCCAGTGCACAAACTGTCATGGCTGTGCTTTCACAGGTGTGCTCCTCCTGAACCAAAACCTGCTGGTTTAAGGACAATCCCTCAAAACTCTCCCAGAGGCAGGCTGGCTGTGTTATAGCACCGTGGTGTCTGGAAGTGGTTCTGGGGTTTAAGCTGCAGCCTCTGTCACCCACCTGGCCTGTCCTACTGGCATCTCTGAGGTCACTGGATGGGGACAGGGGGAATAAGAGGCACAAGGCAAACTCTGGAGGAGCTGGAGGGCTTTTGGCTGTCCTTTGCAGGATGTCTGAGATGGAGGTGAGCCCCATGAGCCAGATGTCCCCACTGCCCTTGCTGGAGATCAGAGCCTGTGGAGACACAAAGGTGATGGTTCTGGTGGTCAATAGAGATGGCAATTCTTCTCTGGAGCCCATTGATTTGAGAGTATGCTCCTATTTTAAAATTGTTTTGTTTTTCCCTGTGGAAATGTGCCCCCTGCCTCTCACACTGCCAAAGGAGTGATTGTATTACATGAACCTCTGCTGTGGAGTGAGGAAATGTTTGAGTTGATTTTCTGACACTCACTGCACAAAGTGGAAGAGCAGCTTTAGCTGGGTGAGTGCTCTGTGTTAGCCCCTCACAGCAATGCTAGATACACCTGCTGCAGAAGATGTTTAAACAAACATCAGTGGCTCTGCAAGAAACCTGACACAGCCCTGCCACTGAGGTTTAGCTGTATCAACACCAGGATGAAAAGGAAAGCTAAATAAACAACAACAAAAAAGGATGTAGCTGAAATTCCTTCATAGATGGGCTGCAGCCCAGTTAGCTGGAGCTTTGTGGAAAATGAGCTGAGCAGCAGAAAGCCATGGGAGGAAGTGTTGTGGTTTTAGGATCATGTTGCAGGAAGTCTTTAAGCAGATGAAGCTGCTTTGATGGTGCCTTTCCAGGGAAGAGCTGTTCTCCAGCCTCCATCAGAGCTCACTATCCCTTCTTCATGCTGAGTTTCTGGCCTTTTTTTTTTTTTAAGTCCACCTTTCTGGCCCCACTATCCTGTACACACAGGGGTGAAAGCATGGCTGGGCTTTATCCAGCTGCTCTCTGGTCCTGAGAAACATGAAAAGATTCATTACACCAAGAGGATCTTGGACACCACAAAGTATTTGATGAGTAGTTAAAAAACTCTAACTGTCAAGCAAAACTTCCATTTTCCTTTCCTTCCCCTTCTTTTTAGTGAGACAGCCTATTTCTGTAAGGAGAACTTCTATCCCTTCCAATATTCAAATGGCTTTTCAAAATCTGTATTTTCATGAGCAGTGGATATTTTTCAGGATGTGTATGAATATTTCACCTTGACTCCTCAGCAGTTACTGGTGGCCACCTGCCAAGTTCCATTCCTCTGTTTCACCCACCTGCAAACATCTCCTCTCTGGGTGTTTCACACTCCAGGCAAGGGGAGCAGCCATCCCGAGCACAGGAACTCTCAGGAGTTTAACATCTCTAATGTGCTATAGCACTCAACATGCTGCCCAGGTTTTTAATTACATCATGGTGATTAGCAGTCCAGAAAATCACTTGAAGCCAATTAAATCATGTGCACCTCACTGAAGACTGCTGCAGGCTCTGGGGGCTGCTTCAGAGCAGCCACAGTTGATTGGGTTTTGAACAGCCCCTCTCCCCTCCCTGTAAATTATTTACCTACTTCATTATTTTACAGCTCCACCAGTAACTGTATTGAATGGGTTTAGTAAAGCTGCTATCACTAGTGGTAGCAGTGACATTTTCTCTTCTATGTACCCCCTCATGTCTGGGTTGGGACCCTAAAGTGAGCTGTGGCTTTTCTGACCCCTGAATCACTGCCTGTAATTTTAATGCTCTCATGCAGAGCTACCACAGCTTCTGCTGCCCAGAGTAAATCAGCCCTGCAGCCCAGTCTGGCCTTGCAATGGAGCAGCAGCTGATGATGCACATGAGGTCACCACTATTAAATACCCAAACCTCTCCAGGAGCAAGCAATGGGATTGAGAAGGGCTGAGACCAAAAGGTGCTTTTCTGCCCTCCTTTTTTTTTTTTTTTTTTTTCCAATATATAAATACTTTTGCATGAAAAAAGGTCCCTCCAGGGGCAGATGTCCCTGTCCCTGACCAAGAGAGCTCAGAGCAGCTGTAATGCCCAAGGGGGGCCTTTCCTCCCACCCTACAGCTGCCCCATGAATTGCTGCTCCTGAGACCTTGGGGATCCCCAGCTCAGAGCAGCCAGAAAACCCTCCCAGGGAAAACCACCAGGAACTGTGCCTTGTCCCAGGACCTGGATTTATTCTGCCATACATACAAGCTGCTAGAGAAATTCAAGGTGAGGGGACACCCCATGTGCTGGGGGGGATCTGCTCATCCCTTATGGGTCCCTGTCAGAACCCAGGAACTTCCTCTGGGTGCCCTGGAGGACTCGAGACCCTTGCAGGGGGCTCAGAGACCTTGGCACAGAGCCCCAAACCCCTGTGCCTTTGATTTTGACACATGAAAAAAATTATCAACCTTTATATGAAGAATTACAAATCAATAGAGTTTAAGTAGAATAATAGCTAGTTTGTCATGGGGTGAAAAACAGATTTTTGGGGTTTTTAGAATGGGGATTCAAGGGGCAAAATGGAGGAATCTGGGCATGACCAGCCTTTCTCCTTCTTCTTCTTGGCCTCCATCTTCTGCTGTGATGGTGGCACTTTTGGATTGGTTTAAGGTAGAAGCTCACTGTCTAACATAGGTGATAGGTATTGGGAAGTTGTGGTAAATAATGGACATGTAGTTTTCAGCATAAAAAGATAACACTGCCCCGGGGGCAGGCAGAGTGCCTCTGTCTGACCTGCAGAACAGACCTAGGCAGGCCAGAGGAAGAATTGTATAGGTAAGAAACGATAAACAAGCTTGAGACCAAGAATAGAATTCTGATTCCTTCTTCGACTGCTGGGCTGGGAAAAGAGACTTTTTATCACACCTCGGGGTCACTCTAAGCAGCAGAAATCCCTTATGGGTCCCCTGCACAAGGCCTTGGGGGCTGCTCCCAGCACCAGTGTCCATCTGACCCTCCTCTGTCCTTGCAGCTTGGTGGAGAATGTGCTGGAGGGCAAAACCAAACCCTCCTGTCTGCATGTTTCTCAAGTGTCCTCTTGCTTCCCTCAGAAAGGGAAATGCCACACCAGAGCACTTCCCTCTACATCAAGGTAAGTGCTGGCTGAGCTCCAGGAGCTCCAGCCTAAGGACCCTTGGAGCTTTATCCTGGTGGTTGCATCCTCCCCATCACTCCTGCAGAGGCTGGGCTCTGCAGGACCCTGACAGGAAAGGCATGTTTTGTATTCCTACCCCTCATAGAGCTGTTGCATTTTTCCATTTGTACTTTGGCTAATTTGCTCTCCCGTCCTTAATCTCTCTTTTTCCTCAGCCTCTGAATTTGGGATGAAGCAAGTGTATCAAAATATTATGTGGTTAAGAAAATCTGATTTCCACAGATTCATCTGTTCTTGTAAAGCCATACCTTTGCTCCAGAGAACACGTTCTGCAGATAAACAACTGCCTGTGGTACCTCAGGCTAGGCTGAGCAGGTCTCAGCTGCTGTCACCTCTTCACTGGCTGTGATTCTGATTTGTGAAGGCAACTGAGAGTGTCTGAACACGGGGCTCTGGGATGCACTGCAGGGCACCAGGGACGTCCTGAGGGTAAAGTGGGGTCTGGAGGCACCCTGAGAGCACCCAGGTGCCCAGGGCTATGCCAGGCCTGTGCCCTGGGGGACACCCTGCCCTTCCCTGCCTGTCTGGGTCACTGGGACCCGTTGCTGGGGAAGCTCTCCTGATGTCACCAAGCACTGGGACGCAGAGGTAGCAGCAGGTGCTGTGTCACAGTGGGGCCCTTTGTGACACCCTCCTGCAGCGGGTGTGGTGAGCATGGCTGCTGCCCACAGTGCAGGGTGACAGGCAGGAGCCTGGACCTGACACGGAGCCCCCGAGTGCAGCCCATGTCTTGCCCCAGCACCCCTGGCAGCCCTGTGGGGCTGAAGTGTTCTGCCAAGGCTTCCCACGACACCACCCCAACACCTGCCCCAGGATCCCCCATACTGCCTGTCCCACAGGATGGAGAAGACACCTCCTGCCAGCCCCAGGGAGGCCTGGGAGGGGGACAGTTCTTCCCAGGGGAGCAACTCTTCACAAGTGGTGTCCTTCTACGACACAACCACGATGCAGCCACTGCAGCTTGGTGAGTGAGGGGCCCCTGGGCTGGGTAGGGCTGGGGGCCACCAGCACAGCCTAGACAATGCCAGGATCATGTTTTCCTGGCATCAGTCCTGGAGGACAGGCAGGATGTCACCTGGATGCCAGGGTGGCGTGGGGCTGGATGCCAGCCCCAGCACAGCCTCTCCCAAGGAAAAAACAGAGCAGAGAGGCTCCAGGGCGTGGGCAGTGAGAGGCAGTGGCACTCTGAATATTTCCTGACCATATTCCAGCACACTCCTCAGCCCAGGGCACTGGGGCCATCCCAGCTCCTCTACCCATCACCTCCAGCCACCAGCTGCTCAGGAAAAAGGCTGTGCCAGGGTGTGGGCATGGGGCTGGCTGCAGGGTAGGTGTCCTTGGCTCTCTCCTGTGCCCAGAGCCCTGCAGCCCCCCTGTTCTTCCCCTCTGGCAGATGCCAGCTGGTTGCCTATATACGAAGAATCAGAGGATGCAGTGGATTTCATCCTGGCCTTTGTCAGCAGCCTTGACAAGGTAACAGAGGCCAGCTGGACACTGGCTGTGCTGGCATTTGCTGACCTTTGCTGTGCAGTGGTGCTGGCTGGGCAGAGCTGCCTTTCTCTCTGGGCACTGCACTCCCAGTGCTCCAGCCCCACTGGCTGTGTCCATCCTCCTACACTCCCTGTTTTCGTCTCTGCCAGGACACCCACAAGTTCACATTTCTGAAGAGCACCTACGTCGTGTGCAAAACTGCCTTGAAACGGGGCTTGACCAAGGGCCTGGATTTATTCTGCCAAACGTGTGAAGTGGTAGAGAATATCAAGGTGAGGGGATGGGCACATCCCATCTGGTGTTTTAGAGATGGGCACAAGCACCCCTGGCACTGGCACCCTATGTGGACAGTGCTTGGGTGGGTCAGGGATCGGATGCTGCCAGGTGCCATCCAGGTTGTGCTCTTCAGGACCTCCTGGAAAAGGAGCCAAGGGACCGTCTGTCCTCCCAGATCCGCTATCTGGCCATGATCACCATTGAAGAATTAAGGTGAGCCCCTGCCCCAGAGCTCTGAGTCCACCTGCACGAGGCCTTGGGGGCTGCTCCCAGCGCCAGTGTTCAGCTGACACTCCTCTGTCCTTGCAGCTTGGTGGAGAATGTGCTGGAGGGCAAAACCAAAACCCTCCTGTCTGCATGTTTCTCAAGTGTCCTCTTGCTTCCCTCAGAAAGGGAAATGCCACACCAGAGCACTTCCCTCTACATCAAGGTAAGTGCTGGCTGAGCTCCAGGAACCTCCCGTCCCTCTGGGCTGCTCCTTGCTCACCCTGTGCTGCCCCATGATTAGAGATCTGAAGCAGACTGAGGTCTTGCCGTTGCTTTCCCACTCTGGTGTCTCTGTCCCCTTCCCATGGGCCTGGCTGCTCCGTCCCCAGCAGTTTGTGCATCCCTGTGTCTCTCCAGGGCAGTTCAGGTGTCCTCCTCAGGCACTGAGAGCTCAGATCACTCTCCTGGGCGTGGGGAAAGAACAGCACAATGACAGGCACTGCTCTCTGTTGTGCTTGCAGACCCTGAAAGCCATGGACACAATGCTGAGGACAGTGGTGCTCAGCTTTCCTGCTTCCAGCGTCAACAAGGAGCTGCAGGACATCTTTGAGGTGTGGCATAAGCAGAATGGGGGTCCCAGGGCTGTTCCTCACCCTGGAGGGGAGGAGCTGCCCAGTCCAGTGCTGAGCAGGCAGAGCATGGCATGGGGAGGATGTTCACCTCCCCTGGGGGAGCAGGGGCTGGCACCAGGCTCCTCTGAAGGAGTGGCTGCAGAGGGTGGCACCTGCCTGGCCAAAAATTTGTCCTGGGACCTTTGTCCAGGCTTGTGAGAGACCCCAAGGACAGGCACCCCACTGCAGGCTTTGTGTGAGGTCAGAGGAAGCCGTGAGGGATGGTACAAGCCTGGCCCAGGAGCAGAGCTGTGCTGGCTCTGGTGCTCACCAGTGGCTTCTCTCACCCCAGATGCTGCTGGAGTACACCAGATCCGAGAGGGAAGCTGTGCGGGAGAGGGCTGTGGGGAGGATTGCTGTCCTCACCAATTTGCTGTCCAACTATTCCACTCTGAAGGTAGGAACCACGCACCCTCCAGCCAGCCCATGCCCCCCTCCCTGCCACTCTCCATGCCAGGGCTGCTGCCCAGCTGGTTGCTCCAAGAGATGGGCCCAGGGAGCCCTGCAAAGCCCAGATTCACTAGGAATCCAGCCCTGGGCACACTCTTGGGTATAGGTTCAGCACCAACTTCCTTCTCTTAGCCCTTCTTCTCATACCTCCCTCATCCAGCCCTCTGTCAACTTTGGAAGAGACAGTTCTGGACCTGTGTGCCCTGAAGACATCTCATTCCCAGCCATGGGAAGGCTGGTGGGACGTCTCATTCTTTTCCGATATTCTGGGGAACAAACAAGCTACACAGCTTTCCACGCTCTTTTTTCCCTCGCTGAATTCCTCTGTAAGTAAAAAAGCAAGAGTAGCTGTGGCCTTCATCCCTGTGCACACAGACCTCTCTTGACAGACCTGCTTCCTGACCTCCTCTGCCCCTCCCAGCTGCTTCCCATGGCATCACTTTGCTGCAGAAGCTGAGTGCTCACCTCAAGTCCAGGATCTGTTTGTTACTGCTCTCCTTCCCCCTGTTCCTTTCAGGACCTTGAACCCCACTGGCTTGTGGCCTCCACAGCCAAAGCCCAATTGACTCCTAGGTCCCAAAGCTGAGTCTTCCCCATTAGAGAAGAACAAATCCACCACCCTGGCTGGTACCTTTTGCCTAAGCAAGAAGCTATTTCTGATGGCCCCCAGAAATCCTGACTGATTCTGTCTTGCAAGCAGTTCTTAGGGTGGTTTGATGACCTTGCTGGCAAAGCAGCTCTGCCTCACTGACTCTTCTGTGTTTGCCCTGCTGTTTAGACAAGTCAAGGCCAAGGGATGGGTCAGACGAATTCTCTTGGGAAGCTGTGACCACCTCCTCACTGTGTTACCTGAGCACTAGGGACTGTACCCAGGTAATGATCCCCCTCCTGGCTGGGACCACCTCCTCACTGTGTTACCTGAGCATTAGAGACTGTGCCCAGGTAATGATCCCCCTCCTGGCTGGGACCACCTCCTCACTGTGTTACCTGAGCACTAGGGACTGTACCCAGGTAATGATCCCCCTCCTGGCTGTGACCACCTCCTCACTGTGTTACCTGAGCACTAGAGACTGTGCCCAGGTAATGATCCCCCTCCTGGCTGGGACCACCTCCTCACTGTGTTACCTGAGCACTAGAGACTGTGCCCAGGTAATGATCCCCCTCCTGGCTGGGACCACCTCCTCACTGTGTTACCTGAGCACTAGAGACTGTGCCCAGGTAATGATCCCCCTCCTGGCTGGGACTCTAGTCTGTGGTATCAGCAGGGCACTTGTGTGAGCAAAGGGACCCAGAATCAGTGGGGTCTCACAGCCCTGGCAAGAGGGTTCCTGCCATCCCTGAGAAGGGACAACACATGGGCTGCACTCTGCTGTCCTGGCAGCAGCTCCAGACCCAGCAGGAGCTCCAGCAAGCCCCTGGTTCTCCTGAGTCCTCCTCCCTGACGTGGAGGGCCCTCTTTCCTCACTCTCTCCCACACAGGGACTGCAGGCACTGCTGCCAGCTCTCCTGTGGGCTCTGCTGGCAGCACAGCCAGGAACCTCTGCCCAGCCAAGCAGCACCATCAGGGCACTCAGTGGCACGTGTCTTCCTTCCTTCCTTCCTGC
This sequence comes from Serinus canaria, assembly GCF_022539315.1. Classification (NCBI taxonomy): domain Eukaryota; kingdom Metazoa; phylum Chordata; class Aves; order Passeriformes; family Fringillidae; genus Serinus; species Serinus canaria. The sequence continues at coordinate 8,332,279 of NC_066331.1, read as the reverse complement.
TACAGGCCTTTGGAAAATACCTCAACTCCAGTGAGAGGACAGACGTCATCCTCGAGGCCATCGAGGCCATGAGAGATGCCAGCATCCTTGACAAGGACGTGCCCAGCAGCATGCTGGATGTGGTCATGGAAGACACGGACTTCTGGCTGACAGATGTAAGTGCCCTGGGGCTGAATTGCCCTGATCTTCAGCCTGTCAGGCCTTGTTCCTCCCTCCATCCCTTCCTCACAAACCCAGGTGACTTGGGCACTTGAAGCCATCCGAAGGCAGCAGAGAGAAATGGGAAGGGCAGCGGAGACATGGCTGCACTCCATGGCAGTGCCATCCTCACCTGTATCCTTTCCAGGTGCCCAAGATAGCGAACTGCATTTTTGAGAACCTGCTAAGCATCACCATGGAGGCAGGCAGTGTGAAAGTGGAGTCACTGTTTCTCCTGATGACCAACGAGTACGCCTCAGCAGCGGTCATCAGCCTGTGTGAGACGGCTGTTCAAGGGAACAGGTACTGGCCCTGACAGTCTGAGGGGCTTGTGCCACGTGGGGACGGGGACCCCGAGACTCTGTGGCTGCCAGATCCAAGGAATGCTGCAGGACATCCCCCAGAGCCAGGCTCTCCATCCCACAAACCTTTCTGGCTCTCTGCCGGGCTCACAGCAGCCAAAGCCAGCCAGGCTGCTCCAGAGCCAGCTCGGTGCTCCCATCCCACAGAGAACTCCCCTCAGCCCTGTCCTGCCTCCTGCAGGGCCCCTGGGGACCCCAGCCTGTGGGGCTGGTCCTGGCCATGGCTCTGTGGCTGAGACAGGCCCTGCCTTCCAGCACTTTGCAGGAGCTGTGTGACACTCTGTCCTCTAAGCCTGACATTCTGGACAAGTTCCTAGCGGAGTTTGCTACCTTGCTCCGGAACCAGTGGTGCAACCCTCCCAGAGAAGGCACCCGTGCCTCTCACAGAACGGTGAGTTACCAGAAAAAGCCCCAGCCCCTTTCTGTGAGCCCTCTGCCAGCACCTCATGGCTGTGTTTGCTCCTCCAGCCATCCTTGGGGCAGGTTGACGTGGAGGAGTTGGGTGATGAGCCCGGCATCCGGAGCAATCAGGGGCATCCCGATGTGATTAAGGCCTTCCTGATGCTGGAAGTCTTCGCTGGGCTGTCAGAGAGAATTGAGATGGTGAGCAGGGTGGTATTGGGGCAGCCAGGGCCTGGGGCTGAGTGCAAGGCAGTGGCTTGGCCTGGGCTGGGCTGGGGGTCAGAATGTGGGCTGACTGCTCCAAAAACCCTCCCTGCCATGGCAGGGCCTGGGCTGGGGGTCAGGACGTGGGCTGACTGCTCCAAAAACCCTCCCTGCCATGGCAGGGCCTGGGCTGGGGGTCAGGACGTGGGCTGACTGCTCCAAAAACCCTCCCTGCCATGGCTTGGCCTGGGCTGGGGGTCAGAATGTGGGCTGACTGCTCCAAAAACCCTCCCTGCCATGGCAGGGCTAGGGGTGGCTGCCCTGGGAGGTCTCCAGACACAGCCTTTTCACAAAATGGAAACCCTCTTCTTCATAAAGGGGAAAAAAATTGAAGCCTTCCTGCCAAGCATGATGAAGATACTGGAAGTTGGCAGTGAAGATGAGAAGCTGAAGGTCATTGAGGTCTTCCGAAATGTCCTGGGTCAGCTGAAGAAGTCAAAGGCCAGCTCCATCGCTGTGGCACTGGTGGGGAGGATCCTGCCCCTCTTTGACTCGGTGAGGCTGACGTGGGAGCCCAGCCCCAGAGATGGGCACTGCCCCTCATGAAAGCAGCACTTAGAGCAGGCTCAGCCCTCCAGGAATGGATCCTGGGCTTTGCAGCCCAACACTGCTTGTGCCTGCTCTGGAATGTGACAATGTGGCATGGCCCTCACTGCAGGCACCAGCAGGGAGCCTTGCTTCAAGGCTCACCTTTCCTCCCTTGTGGAAACCCAGGGCACCTGGAATATTTCTCTGGCTGCTCTGGGGTGCCCTGACTCCCAGGGGAGCACCAACTTTGACCCTCATTCATGGAGAAAGTTTCCCAGACTTCAAGATAGACTGGAATCCACAAAAGTGTGCAATAGATTATAGAGAGCAGTGCAGGTGTGTCACTTGGTGGGAAATTGAGGTTTTGGGATTTTTAGTGTGCTGTGGATGGAAGCAAGATGGAGGGCACAGGGTGTCATCCTAGGTTTCTTCTTCATGCTTCTTCTTCCTCCTTCTTCATGGGTTTGGGTGGCATTTTGTAATTGGGCAGGAAAGTCCTCATTGGGGGCTCTGTGGGATCAGTTATTGGGTCAAAAGGGAAAATAATCCAGGTGTCAGCTCTTAATTGGAGAGTTTAGTCTTAAAAGACCTTGCAACATGAGATTGTTGGCCATTTTGTGCCTTCTAATGAAAAGCAGCAGAACTCACAGCAATGAGACTGATTTACTGATAAAAAATAATAAACACTTGAGTTTGAACGTGAATTACTGTCTCAAATGCCATCAATCCAGACCCAGAAAAACTGATGACTGGTACCCCACACTCCCTCCTCACAGGACAGCGGGCGGCTGCGAGAGCTCTCCCTCTGGCTCCTCAGAGACCTGCTGAGGTCCGTGGCAAGGAGGGATGAGAAGAAGATGAGGAGGCAGGTGCAGAGTGCCCTGATCCCTCTGCTCTTCCGTGTGAACGACCAGGTTCCCAGCGTGGCCAAGGTATGGATCTGAAGGTTGATGTGATATGGGGGGGCTGACATCTCCCAGGGTATTGTACTTGTGGGGTGCCCCGTGGCAGGGAGGAAGGATGAATCTGACTCCATGCTCTCAGAAGGCTGATTTATTATTTTATGATATTATATTATATGAAAGAATACTAAACTAAACTATACTAAAGAATACAGGAAGGATACTTACAGAGGGCTAAAAGATAATAATGAAAACTCCTGACTCTCTCCAGAGTCCCAACACAGCTTGGCCCTGATTGGCCAAAGAGTGAAAACAACTCCCAGCAGAATCCAATGGAACAATCACCTGTGGGTGAACAATCTCCAAACACATTCCACATGAGCACAACACAGAAGAAGCAAATGAGATAATTATTATTTTCCTTTTTCTCTGAGGCTTCTCAGCTTCCCAGGAGAAAAATCCTGGGCAAAGGGATTTTTCAGAAAATATGAATATGACACCAGGGATTTTGGGCACTGGGGCAGGGGCTGCTCACTTTGGGCAGGCAGCCCCTAGGAAGGTTCTCTGTGGAACCAGCAACAAGCAAGGGTGGACAAGGTGCCTTGGCCATTTTCATCACCTGTCCTGCCTGCTTCTGCAGCTTGGCAGCAGCCTGTGGCCGCTGAGGCAGCACTCGAGGCCTGAACATGTGTGTTCCAGGAGAGGCTTCCCAGCTTCCCCACAAGTGTCAGGGGCCAGGCCTTCAAGCCTCAGTCAGTCACCCAGGGCTGGCCCCAAGAAACTTCAAGACATTTGGGCTAGGACAAGTCACAGCTTCCTAAGGGTGGGATCATTGCAGGAATAAAGCCAAGAGGTCTCTTTGCCCAGGCCCTGGTGCCACCTCTGAGCTAATGTTGTTCTGCAGGCTTCCAGGGAAGCCCTTTTTGCTGCTGCAGAGCTTCTCAAATGGAAGCAGCTCAAGCACCTGCTGCAGAAAGAGAGGATGTGGGAGCTTGGAGAATGCTTGGTAAGGACAAGCCCCAGGGCCCAGACTGGGTGACAGCTGTCCCTGCCCTGTGTCTGTGCCCATGGGAGCCCAGGGGAGCAGAGGCTGCTCTGAGTGCTGCTCACAGGGCTGGGCAGGACCTGGAGGACCTTGTTCCTGTCCTTGAGAACAGAGCCTCAGAGGCTCCTCTCCCCTTGGGAGGGCTCAGCAATGGGGTGCTCCAGCCAGCTGGGGGGCTCTGTGACAAGCCTGGTGACATCCCTGGTGCTCCCTGCAGATAATGAAGAGGAGGAGCAGGGCTGAAGAGTTCATGAATCAGAGCCTGCCCTACCTGAGGGACCCTCAGTCCTCCGTGCGCCTGGCGGCCGTCAGGTTCATCGGTGAGTCACAGCCCTGGCCCCTTTTGGGCCAGCCTGGCCACATCCCTGCCCTGCACTGGCAGCAGCCCTGTGGCTACCCCAACCACCCTATGCAGCCTCAGCCTCCTTCTGTGCCCTGCCACCAGCTGGGCTTGGTGGCCACCTTGCCCAGTGCCCTGCTGGTGGCCCCTGGGTCATCCCTGTGGAGTGGGAGGGTGGCAGGGCTGGGGGTCACCCTGCTGGGAGCACACTGGGAGCAGGGAGTGACAGAGCTCTGTGCCCAGGGTGCGCCACGAGGCACATGAGGGACCAGGACATGGAGACTCAGGCCCACATCGTCAGTGGTGAGTGGTCTGTGGGGAATCCGGGGGAGCTCTGCAGACCCGCAGCTTCATCTTGGCTCTGTTTGTTTGGGTCACAGCCCTTCAGCCCTTGGAGAGAGACAGGGATATCTCAATCAGCTCCCTGGCAGCCCACACAGGCTTGATCCTGAGAGCTCCAAGGGTGCAGAGAAGATCGTGGGTCATTCTACACATGCTGTGCTGCTGGTGTCGGTGAGCTCAGCAGAGCTGCAGCTGTCTGTGGATTAATAAAGCTGGAGAAACACATCCATGGTATCCTTCAGATGTGTAGTGCCCTGAGCGTGCTGAGCAGACTGTGTCCTTCTTAGCCTGTTCCACAGAAAGTGGGATGCTTCCTCCTCAGACACCTGCCATCCCAAAATGCCCCACTTGGCCCCAGACTGCAGGCACAGGGCCCTAGATTTTGTGCAGAGGGTCTCAAATTGCATCCCTGGTACCCCAGAATGTTCCCATGGACCTTGAATTCTACCTGCAGAGCCCCACAGCATCCTTGGCAGACTGAATTGTATCTGCAGAGCCCCACAGCATCCTTGGCAGACTCTAAATTCCATTCCATGTATTTCAGAATGCCCCACTGAGTGCTTAGGTGTAGCTGTGGGGCCCCAACTGGTCTCTGGCAGCCCCACTAGGTGTGGAATCATGAGGGAATGCTCAGCCCTGAGTGGAGCTCAGCAGGTTCCAGAGCTCCCTGGGGAGTGCTAGGGGTTCAAAGCTGGAAAGGAGTGAAGCACTCTGTTTTGAATGTGGCATCTCTTAATCTTCCACCAAAAGAAGCCTCATCCACACCCTATGGGGAAAGCTTCCAGCTCCCCAGCACACACCCTGAACAATGAGCAGGTGATGCCATCCCCAGGAGCTGGAGAAAACAGCAGAGGGTTTTTGAAGAGCCAGAAGGGAGGGGCAGGGGGGCACTGGGGGAGGAAGCAGAGAGCCCCTGCCCTGGATTTCTTCAGAGGGACAGAATGTGTGAAGGATGTGGGGTTTGGGGTCTTTTCACCAGTGCTGCAGTTACCAAAACCCTCTGAAACTGTCGGGATTGACTCCCTCTAACTCTGGCTTTGGGTGTTAGAGAGTAAGGCCTTGCTTCATTTTTGGCCAGCAGATGTGGCTGAAAAATTCTGGCCTCTGCACTGGTGGAAATACAGAACTTTTACACTGATTTACACATTTTTAGCCAACAAACAAATTAATGTTCATTGGATCTAAGTCACATCATTGGCTTAATTAATTTGTGTTCTATCCTTTCCTGGTTATTGATTTCTCACTCTTCATGCCACTTTGCAACACATTTTTTCATCCTTTTATCCTCTTTTCCTTGGATGGGGAGCCTCCAACTCCTTACTCTCCTCTGTATCTTCTTGTTGATTGTTTTCCCTTGCTGTGCCTCAGCTGTCCTGTAAGTAGCAGAGTTGTCATGTTTGTCACTTAATATTAAATCTGACTTTAGCTCATACCCTTACCAGTGATTTTTTAAGTGATCTCAAATCTCTCTTTCATAGCACCCAGGGGAGGGGCAGCACCGTGGGGCAGCTGCTCGGGGGTGTTAGGGGACCTCTCTGCTCCTGGCTGGTCAGCTCAGGACACCCCCCTGGCAGGTCCCCAGCCCCGGGGCCCTGCTCTGTCCCCGGTGTCCCTCTCCTGCAGAGCAGGATGGCCATCAAGTGGCTGGTGCTGGGACTGGCACAGGAGCTTTTTATCCCGGGCTGCTCCAGGAGAGCATGTAAGATCCCATTTAAATATAAATGTAAATGTAAATAGCAGGAGGTGTGTATATATAAATATTATATATAATATATAAAAGAAAAATATAATAAACATATATTATGTAATATACTATTATGATATAATATACTATTATTTTAGTAATACATATTATTGTATGTAAATATTATATATTAATATTGTGTATTGTTATATTAGTATATAGTATTATATTGTATATTATGTATAATATATCATTGTATAGAATATATCATGTATATATTATATTTTTATATATATATATATAAAAATAGGAGAAAAACCCAAGTATTTGCTTGATATTATTAGTTTCTTTCAGTGCCCTGTTGTCACTGTCATATTTTCTGAAAAATCCCTTCACCAGGATTTATTCTCCTGGGAAGCTGAGAAGCCTCAGAGAAAATGAAATCAATATTATCTGATTGCTTCTCCTGTGTTTTGCTGCTTTGGAATGTGGTTTGCACATTGTTTAACAAGTGGTCATTGTTTGATTGGTTTCATGTGAATTGTTTTAACTTAATGACCAATCACAGCCAGCTGTGTCAAGGTTCTGGAGAGTCACAGGTTTTTCATTTAGTATCTTATTAAGCCTTCTGTCTGTATCCTTTCTCTATTCTTTAGTATAGTTTAGTATAGCATTCTTTATTATAATAAAGTATCATAAAGAATAAATTAGCCTTCTAAGAACATGGAGTCAGATTCATCATTTCCTTCCTGCCATGGAGGCCCCTGAAAATACCACACCTTGTCCCATATCTTTCTGTTGGGATCTGTGCCCTGTTTGGGCAGTGGCCTGATCAGTGAAACTTGTCATTCCCCCCTGTTTGCCTGCAAAAGTGTTTTTCATTTTAATGGCACTTTAAACTTGGGCCTTCTCCATGCCCTGCAACAAGAACAGAATGACTTGTGTAAAGCTCTTATGCTGGATAGGTTTATTCTCCTGAATATTTTCACCAGAACAATTTAATAAGTTTATATTTTTTAAGCATTACAGTTTTTTCAGGCTGACCACCAGCAGAACAGGAAGGAAGCTTCCAGAAGAGCTGTTCCTAAGACAATCATGCCTCCAAGAGCAGCCCACAAACACATCTGTCAGTGGCTTTGGAGCAGATGCTGGGCTGCTACATGGAGCAGGCTGATGGCTGGCTGCCCCAGGGAAGGAGTAGGCTGTGAGTATGCTGTTTACACAGGGTGGTAACATTACCTACAAACCTTGTTTCCACCTTCAAGAGGAGGATTCATTACTCTTGTTATGCCACAGGTTGCAGGGATGGAAGGCACAAGTTGCTGGCTTGAGTTTGGATTGCATGGCCACAGGGAGGCTGCACAGAGCCTGGTGTAACCCTCTGGGCTGTGGAACATCTTAGTGAGTGCAGAGGGGAATGCAAGGCTGGGGAGGGGGGGAAAAGGCTGCAAACCAGCAGCTGGAGGAAGGAAATCCATTTGTGGCATGGCTTGGGAACACAGCTTCTCTCTGTTCCCTCCTGAGGAGGAGGGAGAGCCCAGGATCTGCTCTGTGCTCAGTGTTGGATGCTGTGGTACTCACATGCCCTCTGAACAGAGAGAAGCTGTGAGAGAAGCAGAGAAGAAGGGAAAACAATTCTTATCTCTGCTTGCTGCTCCTGTTGTTTGCACATGTGGAATGTGCTGGAAGACTAATTACCTGAAGGAATTTGGTAATTGGATTCTGCTAAGGATTGTTTTGTTTCCTTGACCAATCACAAAAAGCTGTGTCCTGACTGTTCAGAGACAGTCATGAGTATTCTTTAGTATCCTTTAGTATTCTTTGTAATATAGTATAGTTATAGTATAATAAAGAATAAAATGATATACTATATATTTATACTATAATATAGTATAATGAAGTTAGTAATGAGCCTTCTGATATCATGGAGTTCTGTGCATCATTCTTCCCAGCCATCAGGCATCATAGCATCGAGAGGATGCTGGGCACTAAAGTGGCACAGAAGCACTGCAGGGACAAGGGTGAGGCTGGGAGGTGGGAGATGAGCTCAGGGGACAGCCTTCAGGTGGGTTTGTAGTAGACAGCTGCCACTGCAGAGACACTTGGTATTAGTCCAATTAACACCTCAAATTAGTGTGTGCATTTACTGGAAGTGCAGCACAGCATGCAAGGTGCAGAAGTGCAAGGGCAGTACATGTTTGTGTTGGGCAGTGCATGATTGGAGCCAGAAAAAG